>NW_024746161.1:5807145-5874645 GCF_018991925.1 Homarus americanus
CGCAAGAACATTGCTGACCATTATTAGACAAATATTAGCACATTTCTTAATCTTTAGATCAATTTGTCAAAACCCCGCAGCAGTGTGTTTAACGGGTGTGTCAGCCACACCGAGGTGGGGTGGGGTGAGCGGGTTCCTCGAGACACTCAGTAATTCTGGTGCTCAGCTCACTGTTAAACCTGTGTGTGTAGTGCAGGTAGTTGTGCGCCCCACCAGGGGTTTATATATATATATATATATATATATATATATATATATATATATATATATATATATATATATATATATATATATATATATATATATATATATATACATTGATGAGACATAAACTAGTATCAGTTTCCTACCTAACATAATACAGACGAAGGAACACTACATATCACTACACTAAATATAGTCACAGGAACACTGCACATCACTACACTTAATATAGTCACAGGAAGACTATACTTCACTACACTAAATATAGTCACAGGAACACTGCACATCACTACACTTAATATAGTCACAGGAAGACTATACTTCACTGCACTTAATATAGTCACAGGAACACTGCACATCACTACACTTAATATAGTCACAGGAAGACTATACTTCACTGCACTTAATATAGTCACAGGAACACTGCACATCAATACACTTAATATAGTCACAGGAACACTGCACATCACTACACTTAATATAGTCAGAAGGAACACTGCACATCACTACACTTAATATAGTCACAGGAAGACTATACTTCACTGCACTTAATATAGTCACAGGAACACTGCACATCACTACACTTAATATAGTCACAAGAAGACTATACTTCACTGCACTTAATATAGTCACAGGAATACTGCACATCACTACACTTAATATAGTCACAGGAAGACTATACTTCACTACACTTAATATAGTCACAGGAACACTGCACATCACTACACTTAATATAGTCACAGGAAGACTATACTTCATTGCACTTAATATCAACGAAGAACATTACACATCACTACACTTAATATAGTTACAGGAAACACACACAACCAGGCTGCCTCAGTGTCAATAATTTGCAACAGACAACGAGGACCAGGCTGCAAATGCAATGGATTCCTGATTTCATAAGCGCGTAATATCTTGCCGTCGACGCATAGCATTACATAAAAATTCATATGGATGAATCTAATATAGTAACGGGGACGGTGTAATATTCACTTTCCATTGCGGGCTTGACAACGGCTGGCATGCAACACTGAGTGGACTGTCATAGCCAGGTGGTGGATATTGACACGTTTAATAAGCCTCTTTTAGCATTGGACGCTAAAAGATTGTCTAATTTGACAAATTTTTGCTATACTATTAATGGTATGTTTTGAGATTTTTTTTTTGTAAAGTAATTAACTATTAGGCATCACTGGAAATTCATACATTGGATATAATAATGATTTCCTCTTCGTCTGAAACACTTTACCTGCTGAGATTATGTGAGCAGTTCAATTTCTGTTCAGCTCACCCAGTCGGCAGGTACTGACACCTCGGACATAACCAGGTAATAAGATACGTGAAGTAAAGCCGAATACATCGTCAATATTTGGAGAAGTAAATTGTGCGATTTGTACATTAATTCAACAATATACTTCGTGAATAATAGTACGATTTACTTTTTGACCATTGCGTGGATTCACAATTGAAGACATGTCAGTCACTTGATTCTACAACCTACTAGAGTATACAATAGTTAGTATGTTGGTGGGTGACCTAAATCTGTGAAGTATTATAATATACTTTGGGCGATGTTCACATACCATATAATAGGCAGAGACGGGAAAAAAAAGTTACATAAAAGGAATATAGAACGTTAAATATAAATGTAGATTCTCACCTTTTCTTTTTTAGGACGATTTTATACATCTTCAATGAGGTTTTAAAATGTAATAGATAAATTAATACTTCCTTTTTTTTTTGTTTTACGTTCATGCTCCTCTCGAATCCCTTTCCCCTTTACTCCTTTCTCTCCTTAAGTTTCCCATATTAGACATTAACATTTGTGAGACGAGTAAGTGATGACAGTTACCCTAAGTCTCTTCCTCCTCCTCTTCTCCCTTTATACAATTATCATTTTGTGTCTTATTGCTCCCCCGTTTCTCGTTGTTATACTCTTCCCCTCTTTCTCATTCATTGTTTTTATATCTTACTTCTCTGTCTCTTGTTATCAATCTCGTTTTCTTCGCTCGTATTCATCACCCTAGTCCTGCCCTTTAGATATTAAATATTGTTTTTTTGTATTATTATAGTAATTATAAAAATACAAGCTCCTGTTCTTTACATTATTATTTACTTTCACCTTTGCTTCCTACTTTCCTCCTGTGTTTCCTACAACTGTTAGCGCCTCTATAACACTTACACTTTTCTCTTTTATTTCCATCTATTTGTCTCTCTCTCTCTCTATCTTTTAATTTACCCTTTCTTCTTGGAATTCACTCTTTAGAAAATTACATTCACCATCCGAAAAATTCCTATGAATGTCTTAAAAAAAAAATAATTCTTTTTTTACCCTTTACTCTTACATTACAACTTTCTCATATTTTACCTTCGTCATTTCACTTCCCTTTCTCTTTCAGTTTCTCTATTCTCCCTCATGTCTTAGGAAGCTCAATCCATCAACACATGAAAACGTGACGAAAGTTTCCTCAATAACTCGCTTCCTCTCCTTCCATTTACGTTTTCTTTGTCTTTTTTACTTTTTGTTTTTCGCTTAATTCTCGTCCAACGCCGCCGCCTCCGTATCTCTTTTTCCTCCTCCTCCATCTCCTGCCCCTCCACATTTTCCTCCTTCATTTCCTCCTCCACCTCCTCACTGTACATTCTGGAACCTCCTTTATTTTATTATTCTTATCTCTATAGAATTCGGTAGCTTAGATCTGATTACAGTCTGATCAGATTACAGAGGACGTGGCACCAACTAGCCAGGGAGGTCGACAGCTAAGGGAAAAATATACTGTAAAAATACACGAGCTAAAATACTCTGATGCAGAAGAAAAAATACTCAACAAACTCATTGAAAATACCCAGTGACACCGAAAGAAAATACTCAACAACAAACTCGGTGAGAAATTTAAGATAGTGTGTGGGTAACAAACGTTGACGGAGGGAATATCAGGGATGACTGATCTCTCTCTCTCTCTCTCTCTCTCACAAAAGTAAAAGTAAAATATTTAAATAAATTTCCAAGTCGAGTGCAAAAAATCTAAACGCAATCACAAAATGAATAAATCCCCTGTAACACGTAAAATCAGTGCACAAAACTCGAAGAAATCTGATTTAACACAAAATACTATATTACTATATTTAATAAAAGTATAAATGAAACAAACTTAATATCGATTTTTAGAATAGTATAAGAGAATGACTATATATGAAATAAATAAAGAAAATAATAATGTTAAGTTTAAAGAGAAAGATTGATATCAAATTAAATGCAATGAAATAAAACTAAATCCTACTGAGAAAGATAAACAAGAGAAATGAATGAATTGCAACGTATGGAAGATAAGTTGTAAAATTGGCAATAAATAATGTAGAGTAATAAGAAAAAACATAATAATTTCCTGTAAAACATATGAAGGAATTCTAAAAAATCTCTAGTGTATAGGATTGAACATGAGAAGCAGCAGCAGCTATAAAAAAAAATCGTGCTAAAGTTTTCGTTTGCAAATTTCTTTTCCTGGTATAATATTAGATGATAGACAGGCATACCAGGTAAAGAGATATTATTATGCAAATATTCCCGAGAATCATGAATATATCTGCCATGAAGTATTGCTCACTTCACCTGCTCTTTGTTCCTGGAAGCCTCGGTTGAAAAGGTTAGCCAGATAACGTGATAGAATTCCTCTTGAAATACTCTTGAAAATCCAATATTGTTTACAGTGAACGTATGACCTTGTTTTGTAGGCGGCAGCAGTATGGACAGTATAGGTGTTGTCCAAAAAAAGAAGTGTATTGTGTTCTATGTAGCGGAAGTCTGTACAATAAACAATGTCCCAGGCAGACGTGATTAAGTGAGATGGTGTGTCATTTTTAACAGGACTAAAAGTGTGTTGGTTGTTTGGTTGGGTGGGTGACTGTGTGTGTGTGTGTGTGTGTGTGTGTGTGTGTGTGTGTGTGTGTGTTTCGCTGTTTGTCTTCCCAGTCCATCTATCAAGCAGCTTTTTTTAAACCTTTGATATATCATCAGGTCTACGTTTGAAACCAGTCATAAATGTAAATGTTGGTTGTGAGAAACACCAGCGTGTTTCACGTTATTTAAAAATTCTGCCGTGTCTGTTATATAAGGGATGAATACCTCCTCCACCCCCTAAGCTCACCCAATACGTCAAATTATCCCCAACTTTGTTTCTAGGTCTGAAAAAAAAGTTCCAAGTTACAACAGATCAAAGAAACCTGACATCATTTGATGAAAAATCGTTCTAATCAACATCATTTGCCTTCTATAATATTTTACCGACTGACCTCTCATTTTCGCGTTGGGAGTCTCAGATTTTTCAGTAAAATTTTTATAACTTTATTAAAAACATAATGATTCATATTTTGCACTTATTTGCTTCAGTTATAAATATATACAGATATTATTTGCCTGAAACTACGGGGCAGAGGAATATCTGTGTCCCAAAATGACACGAGAAAGGATGGGTAGATATTCATCAGACTTGGTACGTTTGATCTATGTGATAAATCTGTTTTGTAAATCATGCCCAAATTTACGGTGTGTTGCCAAGGTAATGGGGTTATTGTATTTTAAGGATAACGTTTATATGAGACACTATGCAGCAGTGATTAGCTTAATTTACAGTAATGGCGTCACTAGTTGACAATATGCTACCATGGTAAGGCTTAGCGGCCCGGGTTTATATCCACTTGGATAATATTTTAATAGAATATACGTTGATAGCCTTAATATCAAAGAAATACTAAACCCCGCGTGTTTGAGTTGGATAAAATCGAACATCCGATACATCCTCCATCAAACTCAATCCCAGATGAAAGATAACTGCAGTATGCCTTTCATCAAATTCGTCCGAAATACCAGGTATCAAAAGAATCTCTCCACCCCTTGCAGAGTTACAATGTACACACCAAGGAATGACCGCGAACGTAGA
Source organism: Homarus americanus (assembly GCF_018991925.1). NCBI lineage: Eukaryota > Metazoa > Arthropoda > Malacostraca > Decapoda > Nephropidae > Homarus > Homarus americanus. Next base: position 5,812,290 of record NW_024746161.1, read on the forward strand.
GGGGACGTAATGAGCCTTGTTGCACTTCCATCAGCTTAACTATTCGACAAAATCAACAAACCTGAACTATTGTACGCTCTATTTCTAACGTTACAAGGAATTTCAGTAGGTAGGCAATCCACACATGTCACGGTCACCGCTCCCGGGATAAGACTATGAAAATACGTGGCAAAGGCGTAAAGAATTCCCGAGCAGGCAATGTAAACAACGGAGACAAGAACACGAGAATTACAGCCTCCCACTTTCACGAAAACAAACGTAGACAAATAGTTTTATTCTAGAGTACATGGCGAGTCAATCAGTACTGTTTAACGCTGAACTAACTGAAAAAAGTTTTACAGGAAAGTAACAAGAACGCAATACGTATAGATTCTCCTAGACCTTTAGGTTGATGTAATAATGTTATAATTTTCCTAGCATCTATTAGAGGTGATTTATCCATAGAAGTTAAAAATGTCCTTACTCCGAGAACATAACTGTAAATGCACGAGGTATGTGTTTTGCCCAAAATCATTTCTTACAGCCTAAATTAGTGAACGCCATGATTAGACTGTAGGAGAAGTTGTTTTTTCGGAGAAAGTAATTTTATTCTATTTTAGAATAATAAAATATAATAAATGTAATATTTTAGGTTAGGTTCATTTTATGAACCAAAAATGATTGAAACGAAGAGATTATAATTAAATTTTAGAAAAATCAATTAGAAATTAACGACGGAAGTACTTTAGTTTATATGTGTTTCGTTTATAGGCAATTTTTCTTGTTGTATGTGAAAAACAATTGTAGCTTTATCTAACTAAAAAATTCATTTCGACCACATTAAGTAAATATGGCGGACAGAATCATTTCCTCCTGTAATTTTTTCCCTTTCTTGGGGTAAGAAGGCTTTGTCAAGTATCACCTTGCTATATATTATTTTGATAATTAATAACGAAACAAGTTTGAGTTTATGATGAATGACACAGAACAGCTTCTTACTGAGTAGTGTCAAATACTCTGAGATAAAGGATTGTTTGACCCACTTTGAAGCACACTTAAACACCAGAAAAATCTCTACTCAAATTTATTTAGACCTTAGATCTGCCTTTGTCTAGGAAGAGTGAATTCTAAACCACTACTATTAATGCAGATAACATCAAAAACAAACAATTCAACGTCTACGTAATTATTTCTTGTCCCCTTTCAAGCTACCGATGTAAAATTTAATTAAACATAACGTGAGCAAATCTCAACCCAGCCCGCACATCGTTACCATATTAAGGTAAGTATCAGCCTTGGTACATCTGATCAAACCTACTTAATTTAAAGCATATCCACAAACCTGTTCTCAAATTATTCTACGGGACTGACAGGATCGAAATATCTTGCTGCACTGTTATGAACAAGGCAGCCTACACCCAGATGATTAGTGAAGTCTTACTACAAATTATATTCCGAAGAAGATGGAATATCACCTGAGTGCATTAGAATGGAACTATACACTCTGTTGTTGGTATAAAGACATCAACCTCCTGGGTAAATGTTCTTGTTCATAGGAATATTAAAGAGGAGTACTTGTGGCACTTCGTCATTTTCTTTACCTTACGAATTAATTTCCATTATATTGTTGCAATAAAAAAAATCCTTATATGGCAAAACGGATAGTACTGTATACTGATGATGATCAATCTCTAAAATATGTGAAGATACTGGAATAAAATTTTATTATTCAGTATTAATTGCAATAAAATTACACTCTATCAGAGTTGTATAATGCTCACTAATGCTTCGGCGATTGTATACAAAATAACGTATAAATCCTCTTAGTTAGAATATTGGAAAAACCAATCGATTAGTCGCCCAGCTCTGGCCTCTGCGTCTTATGCATATATGTGAATAAATTACATATCCACATATCTGTATATACACAATGCAAGGATAATTTCAAATAAAAAGGGGTAACAAAAATAATGTAGTGTCATGTCAACATCGTCCCCAGGAAAAATATTAGTTTTATGACATTACAACTAAATATATTTTATCTAAAGAAAACTTCAATAATTCTGAAACTCACACGAAGACCTACCTAGGGACAGACTGTGGGTCAGATCATGTCTCAGTAGTGAGTTTAGTGACACTAGCGTTATAAAGAAAGGATTAAATGAAATGAAATTGGTTTTGGCAAAGCCGAAACAGATTTAGTGATAAAATTTGAAATTGAAATCTAAAACAGATTTACGGAATTGTTGGAGGGGAAACTGGAAAGGAAAAACATAAAAGCATTGGAATGAATTCACAAATTATATTAGACACTGGCGGAACTGGAATAAAACTGATTGGAAAAAAAATTAAAATAAAAGAAGACGAAAGCTAGTCAAAGGAAATGAAACAGAACTTTACAATGAGTTAAATCAAACGTAGACAGACAACATAAGGTCCCCCAAAAAAAAGGATGTAGATAAGAGATGTCAGGAGACAACTGTATTGTAAAATGTACAAAAGGAAGATCAAATAGAACCAGAAAACGACGCAAATGGAATAGATGTTCAGAAGTAAAAAAAAATAAAAAATAAATAAATAATATATTTAGAGAAGGTGAGCAAAATATGAGAGGGATAAATGTATAATAATTAAATGGAGGTAAGTAAAAAAAAACGAAAATCATGCTACCATCAAGCTTTCATCAGACACAGTAAAGTAAGAATAGGTTTAATTCAACATTTGACCACCGAAATACAACTTCATTTACGGTTTTTATTGTTTGTGTTATTATGAAAAACAGAAAGCAAAGTTTCACACAGTTTCGTGAGACAAATATTCTAAGTTTTGTTTCACATAATTCTACGTAAAATTAACACTAAAATAGAGTGACTCATTTGATGCTCAAAATAGATTTAGGAAGGGAAAACAAAATAAGGAAAGTATCTTAGGTTTAAGAATATGAAGTGAATTGGCCTTAGAGGCTCATAGAAATTTATTTCGTCTTTTTCATTGGTGGATTTTAAACACACATTTGATAAGGTGGACCACAGTTTACTAATCCAAACCTTTGTAAAAATTAGGCATTAATGATAGTGATATTGAAATTCAAGAGAATCTTTACATACAAGAGGAAGCTGTAGTACTTGTAAATAGTGAACTTGTTGGTTGGTTTACACTGAGATTAGTAATTAGACAAGGTTGCCTGTAAGTGTGCATATTTTACCACTTTGGAAAAGGGGAGGGAGGAGAAAAAAGTAAGTACAATACAGAATGTGGAAGAGTGGGGACAGACAGACAAGACAGGAGGGATATTACACTCAATACAGGTTTACCAAAATGTTTAGTAATCATAAAAATTAGTCCTGATCGCTTATATCACACAATACATACTCCCCCCCCCCCTTATACCATCATGCCTGTCATTATAGTTTCAGGAGGTGCGTTAATACACTACTTCAGTTGATTGGGTCGCCGAGTGAGTTTATTGAGGCTGAATTCAAATTCCGATAATATTACGTAAGTGTTTCATATTTACCAAATTACCGAGCAGATGGTAGTATTCCGGTGTTCGTAGGTAAGTGGTGCGCTTACATTAGCCTGTGTGTGTGTGTGTGTTTTGGCCAGTTGTCAGGACCTTCTCTCCTGAGCAAAGAAATAAGGGTGACCATAAATATGTCATCGGTTGTGTTATACTTCCTTCCATTGTCCTTGTCATTATCGTTGTCATTGTAAATACATTCATTGTCGTCATCATTGTCCGCGACATCCACCTTAATTTTTGTTAGTGTTGTCACCTACATCGTCATCGTTGTAGTCGCTTCATCGTCATCACCATCGTCATAATCACCTTCATCGCCATCACCTTTACCTTCATCGTCGTTCTTTTCACCTTCATTGTCCAGGTAAGTTTAAATCTTACTTTATTTAAACAGAGGTTCGCTGACAATGGCTCTTGGTACAATAAGACTATTATGCTAAATGCCACAATAAATTTCCTTAAGTCTCAGACGTAAGGCACACTCTTGTACGTGTCTCCTCATAAAGTGGCTTTCACCTCCGTCGCTGACCATGATTCTGTCCCTTTACTTTCTCTCTCAGTATGGTTATCGGTCTGTTTATCTTTCAAACATATTCTTTTTTTCCTCGCTCTAACATTATATCGACCTGTCTCTCTATTACTCCCGTACAATACATCCCCATAAACTATATATAAAACGAGATAAGTGAGAGACTGGTGCAGGTTTATACAAGACGTGGAATTAATTAGGTGTGCAGCTGAGGCCATATATATATATATATATATATATATATATATATATATATATATATATATATATATATATATATATATATATATATATATATATATATATATATATATATATATATATATATATATATATATATATATATATAGGGAGGGAGACGCATAGGTAGAAAATAATAAACAAAATGTTAGGCATGATGCAAGTGAGAATAAGAAAGATAGGCAGAAAAATGTGTAAGTAGGTAAAGAAAGAAAATGGATAGACAAATATTTTAAGAGCGGCTATTTTTTATTGAACGGCGCTATATGAATTACGACGCGGCCCACTGAACACACTAAAGGCCTCAGCGATCCACACAATAACTGCTCTGCTCCATTAGTTGCGTGCGTGGTGGGTAGCTGCAGCGCCATGTGTACCTAACATTAAAAGATCAGTGACGAGCGCAACACCACTTACCTACTCAATACTAAACTTCAGCTTCCTGTTTACCAATGGAAATATCACATCGAAAGTTTTACAATATCCTGGTAAAGGGGTCAAGACTTAGTTTACAGAGGTAGAACTTTAAGCCAGCTATATGTACCCAGCAGTCTGATATGCAGTAATTTTTCAAGATACTGTTGTAATGTAACAAGTTACTTATTCGTTCTTATCAAACAGTGGAGTTACGATGACCATGATGACGCCTAACATTGTTTTTGAATTAGTGAATGGTATTAAAGGACTAAGAAGGAAAACTAATTAAATTTGTACTGTAGACACTCCGGTTTAATACTCTTTACCGACTAAACTTTCTGAACGTTGAAACTTGCAAAGGTTGAGTCTGTTTCTTGACAATGACTGCAATGAATGATTCATCTTTATAACCGGAGTGAATGAAGAAACCAGTAACATATCGACCCTTCATCCAACATAACTCCTCACAAGACAGTTCAGTAGCTGGTCCTGTAACGCTATGGAGGAGTCAGTTGGACGTGCTCCTAAGTCCTGGATTCGTGGCCTGTCAAAGAGGGATTGACAGATTGATTGGCTATTCACTATCTTCATACCAGCGAGGCCGGTGACAAAGCCGGGGCGCCACAGGACCTCTACCTTCCTCCAAGCACCGCACTTTACCTGTACATATATTGTATTTCTCAAACAACACGACTACCGAGGTTTTCATAGGCATATGCAATTACAGGGTGTCTCAGAAAATACACACTACATATACTTTCGTAACAAACGAAATTATTGTACAGTAATAACAACAACATTGTCCTCACTTACTGATGTACGAAGTCTCCCACATGTGAGGACAATGTTGCTGCTGTAATACAAGCATCTGCGGTTCCCACGAATATATGTAAAGCAGTAAGTATATCTTTTTAAGACAACCTGTATGCACTAAGTATGCTGAGCAATAGGAAGGATAAAGACCAGAAATTAATTCCCCAAATATATCATGTTTGTATACAAGGATTGTAACAACACCAAGAGGCTCACTTTTAGATGTATTTGCGACTAAATTTTAAATCATTAATCCGACGACGACAATGATAACAGTAACAAAGACGTTAACAGCAACACTATCGTCCTCAAAACTTGATGTACTGCACAAACAAACGAACGAACAAAAGAACCAACAAACAAAGAAAAAAAACCCTGATGACAGTGTTTTAAAGTGAAGTTGTGTGTCTCGCGTGCTCAACTTAAAACACTGTGTAATTTGAAGAGAACGTTACTTTTAATTGTTTCTGATATTGTAAACGTGAGTCATATAACACGTTTTTTTCAGTATATTTTTTCCCAAAAGAACAGATCATTCGAATCTAAAGAACTGAGAAATTTAATACAGGTAAACATGACACACACACAGACCACCTACGCACTCACGCATGCACAGTATATAATGGTATAATATGTGGATGAGAAGCCAAGAGCCACGTATGAGAGTGTTGGCAGGCATCATCCAGAGCACCGCACAATTTCATGGACTGATGGGCGCGGTGGTCAGGAGCAGTGAATAAAATATTGCAGTGTGGTGGAGCGTGATGATGACCAGGCCGCTCCTGCTGGCTGGCTACCTTACTTAACATTAATGCATCAAAAGGTATTAATAATTAAAAAACAATTACATATTATATGTATACATCTGTGTGTATATGCATGCATGCAGCCACTCTAGCGGACTACTTTGTTTATGATTAATATCGAGTCAATGCATCAAAAACAATATGACAGGTGCATTTTGATGATATATACGATGCAGAGACATGTACATGTATGTATGCTTAGTATGTCTAGATGCAATTATGTATTTGTACAGGTGTATAGAAACATGTATGAGTGTTTTTGCCTTCCTGGTGAAAGATAGAGTGACGGGGTATATTAACAGTTGCACAGGTACCCCGTCACCCACGACAGTATGGCTCCCCTGACCACGCCTATGACAACTGACAACCCTAGAGTGTCGGTCTCAGATCTGGACAGCCATCCCTCGAGTGTCTGGGAATCACGTGTTTTATGTACCGTGAGAAAATAATTTGTTTACGACTTTTAGAATGATTAGTGATAGTTTATTTTAATTTGGTCACCAAAATAGAGAGATTAGTAAAACTTAAAAGTATTAAAAAAACGTCACAAAATTGTAGTTATAATGTAAACATGGAATCACCTGAAAATTAACTACCCATTTTATTTCACCTTAGCATTAACCCCACTAATGCTAGCTTATCCTAATGTTACCTAACCTAACCTAACCCCCCAGGTAGCCTAGGGAAATTTAACCAGTAGGTGAAATAAGCTGGGGGATTAATTTTCAGATGATACGAAACGTGTAATTTGGCCTCGAACCGAATTTAGAGAGGACTAAAGTGAAGGTACTCCCTCCGCGTTAATCTTCAGAGTTAACTTATACATAAATAACATTGTGAATATTATGGGTGAATGGAGAAGTAGAAAATTTTACATCATACAAAAAGAATTTCCCAAGAAAACTTAACACGGGAGTAATTTATGACGTTTTAACGGCATGGTATAAACGCTGCAACCCTTCTCTATGATTACAAAATGAAGGAAGTTACTAATACATTTTAAAAGAACTATTAGACATGTACCAATAAGTGTATGATTATTACATGTCTTTCATTGCTTGTGTGTTCTTAAACTGTCAAATAGGTCTTCCAGATTTTAAATATTTATTAAAAAAAATCACAAACCTACTTTCTTTACTCTGAGGTTTTGTCAAGAATTATTTTTGTTCCACCAATGTCAGCGACTTGGGGAAGTTTGAAGGACAGGATGCGTGAGGTTGTTTGAAAAGTTCATTACGATATGATGTAAAATGTATGGAGGGAAACAGAATACCACTTTGATGTCTGCAGAGCCACAAAAGGCGCCCATATTGAACTTGTATAGCTTAAAAATAAGGCTTTTTGAGGTATTCTGTATTAACTTCTCTTGCTTTTCGTTGTAGTTGTGTTAGTTTTTCATAAAGAAATATTTAATATCTTTAAAATCATTAATAATCACCAGGTATGGCTTATAACTTAGCGCGTTTGTTTTAAACTTAATGCGTTTATAAAGTTGAGGTTGAGCCATAAACCAACTGGCGTGAGTTTTTTTTTTTAATAATACGGCTCCCTGGAGGTAGTATGAGCATCCTACATCAGGATTATAAGATTATCACGGAGGTTAATGCTAATCCTGGGTATGTGTGTTGATCTAGCCTCTCTGTACTTCCTTTAATTAGCTCGTTTATAACACACGTGACAGGAACTCTCACCACAATTTCCATTCTGTATATATATATATATATATATATATATATATATATATATATATATATATATATATATATATATATATATATATATATATATATATATATATATATATATATATATATATATATATATATATATATATATATATATATATATATATATATATATGATACTGAAAATTAAACGAGTTTCTTTTGGTGAAATATTCATCCAAAAATTATATAAATTATATGGTAAAGAAATTTAGGACACAAATCAGTTGATAGAAACATTGAAAAATAAAGTAGATAATTGGTAATAACAAACCAAGTAATAATATATTTTATCTGAAAACTATTGACAATATAGTAAAAAACCACGTTGGTTCTAAAATAGAAAATATTTAATTAAGCAAAATTATACATTAAGCCTTGAATAAACGAGTAAAGATATATAATTGCTTAACTCAATATGTGAAAGACTACCATAATATCATATTAATAAAAAGTCATTTCTATTTTTACACCACTGTTGAATGCTCATTGGCAGACAGTCCTAGACGGTATCGGATATTTTACCGTAATAAAAACCTCCTCACTAATTAAGAGTATTATACCAAAAGCTTTAGTCCTGTAATAAAAATTTACTTGAGATATATGTACAATAATTAGAGCAACTAATAATAACAATTTCATCAGATCTAAAAATGACTGTCCTGATTTTCCGCACATGGGAATTGCTCCACAGTAAACACCGTGAGCAATAACAGTAATGAGAAAAGAAACTTATTCATATTAAAAATGCCTATGTTGTAATTGTAACAATAATAAGTGAAAATAAAAATTTGGTATAAAAATGGTAATTATGTGAGTTTCTTCGTGTTTTATATATGTGTGGGGGAGGACTTCAACGGCCAGCATTATTAAGCATTACTCATTAAGTCTCCGTTTTAAGGAGCTTCAACTAATGAGACCTCAAAACTATCCTTCTCTAGTTATTCTTAGTATCTAGTCAATATAAACAAAGTGTTTGGGGGCGAGAATTAAAGAATCATGTTATTAGCGATAGTAATTGCTACATTAACGTGTTGTTATTATTATAAAAAAGGAAGACAGGTAAATCTTCTCGACATGTTATCAGTCTTCCCCCTTCAACTTGGTTTCATAACACGTCCCCATCCTGCTATAGCACTCTCTAACCACGTCGCTATCCTCTTCGCCCTTCTACATCAACCTCATCATCACCCCCTTGTATTTCAGCTAACACTTGCCCCAATAACTCCTCCTTATCCTCTACCACGTCCTTATCCTACTAATCCTCGTACTTACTCCGTCATCCTCCACGTCCTCATCCTCTCCACCCCTCTTTTCCTCTATTGCGCCCTCTTCTTTTCGCCCGTTTGTCACGTTCAACCATGCCGTCCTTCCCTTGCCTCCTTAAATTAACAAGCTTCCTTAATCACGACACATAGGAGCACCTGCAGCACTGTGGAGCTCAAGACTGTGTGTGTGTGTGTGTGTGTGTGTGTGTGTGTGTGTGTGTGGTGTGTGTGTGTGTGTGTGTGGTAGTGTGTGTGTGTGTGTGGTGTGTATGTAGTGTGTGTGTGTGTGTGTAGAATGTGTGTGTGTGTGTGTGTGTGGTGTGTGTGTGGTGTGTGGTGTGTGTGTGTGTGTGTGTGTGTGTGTGTGAATGGTGTGTGTGTGTGTGTGTGTGTGTGTGTGTGTGTAGTGTGTGGTGTGTGTGTGTGTGTGTGTGTGTAGTGTGTGTGTGGTGTGTGTGTGTGTGTGTGTGTGTGTGTGTGTGTGTGATGGTGTGTGTGTGTGTGTGTGTGTGTGTGTGTGTGTGTGTGTGTGTGTGTGTGTGTGTGGAGTGTAGGTGTGTGTGTGTGAATGTGTGTGTGTGTGTGTGTGTGTGTGTGTGTGTGTGGTGTGTGTGTGTGTGTGTGTGTGTGTGGTGTGTGTCTTCACTTTAGTAATAAAGATCCTCCACCTGTATAAACCATTACCTTGGCAGGCATTACCCAGCTAATGTATCCTATTCCACAACAGCCTACAGTACCCCCACCAGCTCTATATAGTACTCACTAGCCTACAGTACCCCACCAGCTGTATACAGTAGCCCCATCAGCCTACAGTACCCCACCAGCTGCATACAGTAGTCCTCACTAGCCTACAGTACCCCACCAGCTGCATACAGTAGTCCTCACTCAGCCTACAGTACCCCACCAGCTGTATACAGAAGTCCCCATCAGCCTACAGTACCCCACCAGCTGCATACAGTAGTCCCCATCAGCCTACAGTACCCCACCAGCTGCATACAGTAGTCCCCATCAGCCCACAGCACCAGCTGCATACAGTAGTCCCCATCAGCCTACAGTACCCCACCAGCTGTATACAGTAGTCCCCATCAGCCTACAGTACCCCACCAGCTGCATACAGTAGTCCCACTTTACCACAGTACCCCACCAGCTGTGTGCAGTAGTCCCCATCAGCTACAGTACCCCACCAGCTGTATACAGTAGTCCCCATCAGCCTACAGTACCCCACCGCTGCATACAGTAGTCCCCACTAGCCTACAACACCCCAGCTGTATGCAGAGTCCCCATCAGCCTACAGTACCCCACCAGCTGCAACAGTAGTCCTCCACAGCTTACAGTAAGTCACCAGCTGTACAGTAGTCCTCACTAGCCTACAGTACCCCACCAGATGCATACAGTAATCCTCACCAGCCTACAGTACCCCATCAGCTGCATACAATAGTACCTCAACAGCCTACACTAAGTCACCAGCTGCATACAGTAGTCCTCCACAGCTTACAGTAAGTCACCAGCTGTATACAGTACTCACTAGCCTACAGTACCCCACCAGGCTGCATACAGTAGTCCTCACTAGCCTACACACCCCACCAGCTGTATACAGTAGTCCCCATCAGCCTACAGTACCCCACACCAGCTGCATACAGTAGTCCTCCACAGCTACAGTAAGTCACCAGCTGTATACAGTAGTCCTCACTAGCCCAGTACCACACCAGCTGCATACAGTAGTCCTCCCACAGCCTACAGTAAGTCACCAGCTGTATACAGTAGTCCTCACACCAGCCTACAGCCCACCAGCTGCATACAGTAGTCCCTCACCAGCCTACAGTACCCCACCAGCTGCATACAGTTGTCCTCACAGGCCTCGGTACCCCACGACCTGCATGACAGTAGTCCTCACCAGCCTGCAGTGCCACCAGCTGCACTACAGTAGTCTTCACCAGCATACAGAACCCCACCAGCTGTATACAGTAGTCTTCACCAGCCTACAGTACTTCACCAGTGGGCCACAGAACCTCACCAGCCTACAGTACCCCACCAGCTGCATACATTAGTCTCACCAGCCCACAGAACCCACCAGCTGCATGACAGTAGTCCCATCAGCCTACAGTACCCCACCAGGCTGTATACAGTAGTCCCCATCAGCCTACAGTACCCCACCAGCTGTATACAGTAGTCCCATCAGCCTGCACCCCACCAGCTGCATGCAGGTCCTACTAGCCTACAGTCACTACCAGCTGTATACAGTAGTCCATCAGCCTACAGTACCCCACCAGCTGCATAGAGTAGTCCTCCACAGCTACAGTAAGTCACCAGCTGCATACAGTAGCCCTCATAGCCTACAGTACCTCCACCAGATGCATACAGTAATCTCACCAGCTTCAGCACAGTACCCCATCAGCTGCATACAATAGTACCTCAACAGCCTACACTAAGTCCACCAGCTGTATACAGTGTCCTCACCAGCCTACAGTACCCCAACCAGCTGCATACAGTAGTCCAAACCAGCCACAGTACCCCACCAGCTGCATACAGTTGTCCTCACAGGCCTACGGTACCCCAGACCTGCATGCACAGTAGTCCTCACCAGCCTGCAGTACGCCACCAGCTGCACAGTAGTCTTCACCAGCATACAGAACCCCACCAGCTGTATACAGTGTCTTCACCAGCCTACAGTACCCCACCAGCTGCATACATTAGTCTTCACCAGCCTACAGAACCCCACCAGCTGCATACAGTAGTCCCCATCACTACAGTACCCCACCAGCTGTATACAGTAGTCCCCACCAGCCCACAGTACCCCACCAGCTGTATACAGTAGTCCCCATCAGCCTACAGACCCCACCAGCTGCATACAGTAGTCCTCACTAGCCACAGTACCACCAGCTGTATACAGTAGTCCCCATCAGCCCACAGTACCCCACCAGCTGCATACAGTAGTCTCCACAGCTACAGTAAGTCACCAGCTGTATACAGTAGTCCTCACTAGCCTACAGTACCCCACCAGATGCATACAGTAATCCCTCACCAGCCTACAGTACCCCATCAGCTGCATACAGTACCTCAACAGCCCACACTGTCACCAGCTGTTACAGTAGTCCTCACCAGCCTACAGTCACCCACCAGCTGCTCATACAGTCCTCACCAGCCTACAGTACCCCACCAGCTGCATCAGTTGTCTACAGGCTACGGTACCCCACGACCTGCATACAGTAGTCCCTACCAGCCTGCAGCCACCAGCTGCATACACGTAGTCTTCACCAGCATACAGAACCCCACCAGCTGTACACAGTAGTCTCACCAGCATACAGAACCCCACCAGCTGTAAACAGTAGTCTCACCAGCCTACAGTACCCCACCAGCTGTATACAGTAGTCCTCACCAGCCTACAGTACCCCACCAGCTGCATACATTAGTTTCACCAGCCTACAGAACCCCACCAGCTGTATACAGTAGTCTTCACCAGCCTACAGTACCCCACCACCAGCTGCATACATTAGTCTTCACCAGCCTACAGAACCCCACCAGCTGCATACAGTAGTCTTCACCAGCCTACAGTACCCACCAGCTGTACACAGTCCTCACCAGCCTACAGTACCCCACCAGCTGTATACATTAGTCTCACCAGCCTACAGAACCCCAAACAGCTGCATAAGTCATCACCAGCCTACAGTACCCCACCAGCTGGCAGTTACTAGTCTTCACCAGCCTACAGAACCCCACCAGCTGTATACAGTAGTCTCACCAGCCTACAGTACCCCACCAGCTGCATACATTAGTCTTCACCAGCCTACAGAACCCCACCAGCTGTATACAGTAGTCTTCACCAGCCTACAGTACCCCACCAGCTGTATACAGTAGTCCCCACCAGCCTGCAGAAGCCACCAGCTGCATACATTAGTCTTCACCAGCCTACAGAACCCACCAGCTGTATACAGTAGTCTTCACCAGCCACAGCACCCCACCAGCTGCATACAGTAATCCTCACCAGCTTACAGTAAGTCACCAGCTGTATAGGTCCTCACCAGCCTCCAGTACCCCACCAGCTGCATACAGTAGTCCTAACCAGCCTACGGTACCCCACCAGCTGTATACAGTAGTCCCCACCAGCTGCATACAGTAGTCCCCACCAGCCTAGAGGTAAGTCACCAACTGTATACAGTAGTCCCCACCAGCCTAGAGGTAAGTCACCAACTGTATACAGTAGTAGTCCCCTCCAGCTGCATACAGTAGTCCCCACCAGCCTAGAGGTAAGTCACCAACTGTATACAGTAGTCCTCACCAGTCTACAGTAAGCCACCAGCTGTATACAATAGTCCCCAACAGACTACAGTTCCCCATCAGCTGCAAACAGTAGCCCAGTAGCACCAGCCTACAGTACCCCATCAGCTGCAAACAGTAGTCCTCACCAGCCCCAGCCTACATTAAGTCACTAGTAGTATAGTTCTCACCATCCAAAAGTAGCACCTGTAGTGTTAATACAAGAGGTCATTTACGATTTATCTCGGCTACTCCAGTCACATTACGGAATTTGTGAAAGACGGAGGCGTAATATATCCAATTCAGGTTATGACGCCCTCAGACTCACCGATGCGTGTGCGTGCGTCTTTCTGACTCCTCCCCTCGATAATTAGTAGAGATAAATATTGAATGACTAGGTAAAGTAACGATAGAAATACTGGAAAATTATATTGTATTTAAAATTAGCTACCATGGTCTGGTAGTTTGCTCCGATGGTAGACTTATTAATGAGTACAGGCGAGCCAAGGAGAGAGAAGGGGGATTGTTATGGATAAATGAAGTTAAAAGTTTGGTCCTCTTAGTTATACAAACATTGAAGGGAGGGACGTGGTCGAGAACTCAAAAAAAAAAAATAGCACTGCAATTAATAAACCAAAAATGAAATGTACTTAATGAATACCCGATACAGAACGATTTCGTCCGTATTTGATTTTTTTCTACTGAAGTTGAATATATTATGAAAAAAAAATGGTTATGGCAAAGTGTGTTTAGAATTTAAGAGAGTAAAATATGTTTGTCAAGTAAGTTTGGTACTATTGACATATAATTATTTCCTTCAGGCCAAGAGACAAAAGGTACCCTAAAGCTGCACGTCACATTCCCTCGGACAAAGACCCAAGGATATACCTGGTGTATCAGCCTTCTCAGGTTTAATTATTCAATATTTGGAGATAGAGTAGAGGTGACGTCACCATCGTCTCCTAATGTTACTGAGAGAGGCCAGGTTTAGAGGTAGTGGTGAGTTGTGGGTCATATATAAACCCACAGCGACTTAAATTACAGTAAGTATTTTGTCTCTGCTTTATGGAGACACATCGGCAAACTAAATCAAACCTAAAAATTGTCATACAAAATTAAAAACCTAACTGAATCATTTCCTTCATAAAATATTTAAAACTAATAATTCCCCCTGAAAAAAATATTGTTGACTCAATACGCTTTATGAAACCATGTAAAGGATTAGCATTTTAACGTGGACGGGATGACTAAAAAAAAAAAAGATAAGGAGATTATTGCAAATACTCTACCACAAATAAATTTTCTGGTTTATTTATTCCTTAAAAGGATATAATAAAAAGTGAACATTTTAACACAAGCCGTTTGTTTTTGTTTTTTCCGGGTGTTGGAGTTCGAGTTATTATGTCTGATGTACAGTACATCATAGGTCCTCCCATAAGTTGTGGTATCTCCTACGTCAAGGCTCCTCTGGGTACTCATTACATTTGATCAACTGATGGCAATAAGTGTCCTATAAGTGTTAGATAAATAATATATGTATTTTTGTTTTATATTCAATAATTTACATTCAATGATTTATCTGGGGAGGGAGGTTGAAAGAATGAACACAATATCTGCTCCAAATAACCCTTGGCGCCTCAAGGTGAGAGCTGCAGAAATAAGCCGGTTTTCAATTAACCTGCAACAACTAGGGACACGTTTGCTAACAAAGTCTGCATGGATGGTCTGACTCCACACAGGACAGCTCCGCTGTCTACTTTCAGCATGTATGAATAATTGACTCTGGAAGAGAAACCAGTCCCAACAAATGACGGGCATCTCGAACTTTTTCCCGGAAACAAACAAATTACTGACCGGACTAAGATTGCCTTTTCACTTGTAGTTAAAAAAAACTAATGAACACGTTTTCGTGGAGTGGTTGTAATAAGAGTTCAAGGGGAAACAAATTTATATCAAACAATAGAGAAAAAACACACACAAACCCTGCAATTCAGAGTAATAGAGAGAAATGCACACCTACTGCTGTTTCCGTGAATGTTCATTTATTCCCCATTCAGAGGGACACACACGGCTGGATCACGCCAACATAACACAACACCTTGAGAGGAAAATACATATCAACTGTGAGGTTTATTGTTCTGAGTTATCCCTAGATGTGTCTGCAGCGTGGTTTCCAGCAATGATTAATTATTCGACTTGTCTCACACCCAGCAAGATAGCCAACAGGATTATATTTCCAGTGTTCCACAGAATTCAGATAAGTTGCAAGTCTTGTAACTTCGACCTATCTTAGAAATAATCCTTAAGTGTATTTCTAGGGTTTTAGTTAATTATGTTTAATCCAAAGCAACACAGCCAAAGAGTCATATGATCAACAATGCACAACATACAGACCAATTACAAGCTACTACTTGGACTTACCTGAGATATTTTACTTTCCTGTATTTCTCAGTGTGATCTGTTAACCTCTGTGTGATATCCTAACCAACGTAGTTAACAGGAGTACCAGCAGTGTGACTGGGTGTACAGTTTAACTTCAAGTCCTGCAACTTCAGCTAATCCCAGAAAAAATGTTTCTAGTGTACTTCCTCGGATGTTAAATCAAACTACTTCTTTTTCCAAACAACAAGCCAACTGAATATTCTCAAAAGTATTGCACAAGACCAGCACTATTGCAATGCTTGCAACTCTGTCTTATCCCTAGAAATGTGGTCTCAATGTGCTTTCTGGAATAATTAGTTACTCTCCTTGTTTTAGTTTCAGTAACCAATTCCACTAAATGTTATCAACAATATCACATAACACACAGATCAGCTATAAAGCTTGCAATTCTAACTTATCTTCAGAATTACTTATTATATTGCACAGTGGACACATAGTGATCAATTATCAAATGTGTCAACCCAACATTCGGTAAGAAATCTTCCTCCAGTGAAATTATTGGCTCTAAGACTGTCTCCCTGCAAACAGCACTGTCAGCAGAATTGTGTCAAAAGTATTGCACTAAACAGACACCATTGCATTCCAGCTAATCTCTAGAAACTTGTCTCCGGTGTATATCCAGGAAATGGATAGATATGTGTCCGTGTCTCTCTGAAAGCAACAGCCAGCAGGATCTTGTCAACAGTATTTCACCATGAATCTGTCCACCTGGTGCCCGCCTCTCTCTTAACTCTCAAGGGGACGTGTCTTCACTGTCTGGGGAATTTATCTGCAGTGGGAAGCGAGGCAAGTGTTGTGGCGTGTTCTCTCAAGGTGATGTGCTGGTGGATATGATGATGATGATTGTGGTGATAGTGGTTCTAATGACGATGGTGGTGATGATAAAGGTTTTTATTGTGGTGGTGGTAATATGATGAGTAATGTGGTGGTGGTGGTAGTGGTTATGATGATGATTATGGTGATGGTGATATTGGGATGACAATTGTGGTGATGGTGGTTAGCACTATGATGATGATTGCAGTGGTAGCGATACTTGTAGTGCTAGTGGTGATGATAGTCGTGGTTCCAGTGGTATTGATAATGATTGCAATGACGATGGTGGGGGTCATTGTGGTGGTGGGGGTCATTGTGGTGGTGGGGGTCACATTGATTGTGGCACGAGTGTTGGTTGTTTCCGTGGTGGTGGTGTTACTGATAAAACAAGGGTTGATGGTCGTGGTGATGGTGTTCGAAGCAGTTTTTCTGGTGATAACAATAGCGGTAATGGTGCATCAGCTACTCTTATGGGCGACCAATGTGTACATGTTGTGTATATGCAGGTATGAAAGTATGTGTGTGTGTGTGTGTGTGTGTGTGTGTGTGTGTATGCGTGTGTGTGTGTGTGTGTGTGTGCTGGTCTTCATGGTGGTCATATATACATTATTGTGTTTTCGATGTTCTTTAATTATATTTTGGTTTTGGTTTTTACTTTCATCAACTCTCTCTCTCTCTCTCTCTCTATCAATTTATTTTTCTCTCCCTCTTTCTCTCCCTCCCACTTAGCCTCTTATCTCCGTCTCACACACGTCGTGGAAATTGCCGTGTTAAATATTACTGGGAGGCCAAGGATACGTAGGCGAGATACACGGAGCATTTGCATGAAGACGAGAACCAGTGAACACCTAACTGCTGTCTTGCTACACCCACACGAAACACCCACACGCAACACCCACACGCAACACCCACACGCAACACATCAGCAATAGCAAATCAACATCCACTCGAAACACCAATATGTAAGATATAGCACGCAACATCCAATCAGAATACCTTAAATGTTAGCAAATTAACACCAATGAACAACACTAACGCAACACCTCCACACAGCACCCTAGTAACAGCAGGCCGACGACAACACACATTTGACAAGTAATCATGACTTACTAGAATTCCTTATACACAACGACAAACCATAGTACAATGTCTCCAACGTACAGGTATATAAACATAACACCCACACACACAATGCAATTATCGGAATAGAAAGAGGAAGTTATTTAGTATGAATAATTAGTAAATCAAGTGTGTAAGATAATGTCACAACACAAACACAAACAAGCAACATTCTCCACTGTTGAACGCCTTGCAACATTGTGCTAATTGGATGCAAACTAATAACAGGACCTGGAGCTGCAATCAAACCCGAATTTTCAAGCAAACATCTTTGGTTGACTCAGGGTTGATTTCGTCTGTATCAAGGTAAGGTAAGGTTAGGTTAGATTAGGTTAGGTTCCGTTATGTTTAGGCTAGATTAGGTTAGACTAGAATAGATTAGGTTTAGGCTAGATTGGATTAGGTTTAGGCTAGATTGGATTAGGTTTGGCTAGCTAGATTAGACTAGGTTAGGGGTTAAGTTACGTTATTCTGGCTGGATTAAAATTAGTTCGGGGTACCTTAACTTTATATCTTTCGGTTTGGTTATGTTAAGTTAGGTATAAGGTAGAATGGATTAGGGTTAGGTCCGGAATGGTTAGGAAGGGAAAGCTTAGAGTAGTAACAGGTTAGAATAGCTGAGGTTAGGTTAGATTAGGTCAAATTTCACGTCTGTGTGTGGATCCAGAGATTAGCGAGTCCTATTTCGTTATTTACCTGGCATCCATAATCCTCTTATTGAAGCTGACTTTATAAAGCCGTCGGTGCCTTAATCTTGTGGTTCCTCAAACTCGTTATCATATATTCCAACTTTCAGGATTTGCACAACAAACGCGGTTATATTTTTGTAAGATAAAAGTAAATATTCTTTTAAAATTTCTGAAAGAATTGTTTTTACTTCCAAATTTAGTGCGTTCAAGTAAACAAACTTCAGTTTTTCCTATCAGATTAAAACATAAGCTGGCACTTTTATATTCATTCGTTTACACTGAGAATAATTAATTATTTGACCGAGGAAAAGACGCAAAAGAATTATATATTTCTGACCTTCAATATCCAAGAATAATTGATATTGTCACGAGACAGACAGACAGACAGACAGACAGACAGACAGAGAATATTTTTTTGATCTATGGACGTATATCGTGTCTGCCTTAGTTGGGTTGTTAATATGCCATCTTCCCATATCGTTAAGAGTTGCTTTATTTAATGAAAGTTGAGCCAACATACCAGGACCTCAGCCACACATCCTCAAATGGATGATAAAAGTAACCACTCACGACCCTCGAATGGATGATACCAGGACCCCTCGCGTGGATGGTACTAGGACCTCAGCCACACACCCTCGAGTGGATGATACCAAACCCCAGCCACACACCCTCGAGTGGATGATATCAGGACCCCAGCCACACACCCTCGAGTGGATGATACCAGGACCTCAGCCACACACCCTCGAGTGGATGATACCAGGACCTCAGCCACACACCCTCGAGTGGATGATACCAGGACCTCAGCCACACACCCTGAAGTAGGTAATACCGACATCTTCATTGTCGCCCTACTTACTATGACATAATCGAATCGGTTTCTATGCCTTCCCCATCACAAACTGAGAGTTCTGGAGATGTGCTCTTCTTTAGAATTTGTGGCAGAGCGTTCATAAATATTCTAGATAAGCTCCACATTTGACAAACTTCACGTCTGAGCTCCCACCGTGACAAACGTTGAATAATTACTTCAATATTTTATTAACTTCAATATCAAGATTGATAAGTCTAACGATGAAGAATCACTAGCATGGTAATGTTACAGGAAATAACGAATGGAAGACCCAAGTCTAAAAATACTACCCCATCCCCACACGCCCAAAAGAAAGGGAAGGTGAACAGCTGAGTTAATAATTATGTAGGTCAATCGGATGTAAACGTAATCTAACCCAGCAACAATTTAATCTAACCTGCTATTGTTGTTATAGGTGTTATATCAGAAACACAATTCTGCTTGTACTCGTCATTAGAGTTCTGTCTATATCTTTCGTTCTTCTAAGTTAATACATCATCAAATATCCAACTTGGATGGCATATATGTTGCCTCAGACCATCATGTATGATCTTCGTCCACACTTCCACAGTTAGCGAGTATCTGACGCTGTCAGGTGCAAATGATTGTTACAAATTCTTAAACTATTTTAGACTATTAACAAGTGATCGCGGGCACGTTCGTGCCCTTGTGAGAGTTTGAACGCTCGTGTCAGCGTACAGCGAATAAGGGTGCGCCAAGTCCGTAGACTTGCATCGTTTTCCATCGTAAATAAAATTGTTAATTAATGCCTTCCTAAAGAAGCCATCGACATAGGACCAGGTTTGTTCCACTCAACGAATTTTTGGCGATTTTTCCACCAAGTTTCATGAAAAATGATTGTGCTGTTTCGGATGCCCAGAACAGATACACACACGGCTAGTCCTATAGTATATTAGATGACTATTTTAAAACCACATTTACACATTTTAATTGTTCCTTGTCATGTTATTATTCATTAAGACATGGCGCCCCGTCATTAAACTTAATCATGTTAAATAGTAAATTTTGATCATGGAGTCGTAAACATTGTATAACCCTTTAATAACCTTGTATAATATTTTCGCAAAAAATATATAGAAAATGACTGAGCAGAAGCACATCATATTGCCATCTGGATGCCATTGCAGTCTCTAAAAATAAATCCAGCAAGCATGAAGGACCGTTACGTCAACTTACGGCCACTAAGTATATGGCACAGTTCACACTAATGCTGTATTGGGTATTCAAAGAGGGCAGGTTGGCCGGTACTGTACTCGACCATCTGCACTTTGCCCAACTGTAATGTTAGGTACTCAATCAGAGCTGGGTAACCTAGGGGTGCCCCAGGGTGAACCAGAGACCTATCCAAAAATTCCAAATAGACTTTGTCTACCAAGAAACTTCTTTAATCTAAGCATCCAACGAGTGATATCTATAATTTTCCACCGGCAAGTTTATATACTTTCTGTTCACAGGAGGCAAACAAAAGCGACAGATTCAAGAGGATGCAGCCATGTCCTTCCAAATTCTTGTACAAAAAAAAATTCGATTGAAGGTGGTTTCTTTGAATCAGGCCTTGAAAACGGAGGAGCCTGTGGGAAAACAACACAACGTTGGGAAACAATTTGTGCCTGTCGGGAAGCTCTAGATTTTACAGCCATATATTTTATTTGAAAAGCAAAACACATCATTCAAGTAGGGTTAGTGTGTTTCCTTCAAATATAGACCAGCACATGAGATTGAAAGACCATAACATACTTGAAGGAAGAACCAAAGGGAGAACTAAATAACGAAGAGATGTCCTCCTCATTCCGGGAAAGATCACGAAGATCCAGATTCAATCCTATATTGCAAAAGGTGCAACGAAAAATTACTTTTGCATAATCTGATTCAGTCTGGACCCGATCTTTGGTAATGATAAGAAACACTGGAAAACCATGCCATTCCTAAGAGGATGAAGGAGGCTGGGATAATAAAATAAACAAAAGACCAAATACGAATGGCATAGAGGAATTCAAAGTTCCGGAAATAGATTGAATTAATGATAAACACAGACCACTATCTAGAAAATCACTGGATCAAGAAATTTTCCCAAAAGGCTTTATATAACAAACGAGATCTCTTTCTTCAACACAGGAGGCAACGTCACTTACTTTGGTAGTGGAGACGCAAGACTCCTGAGCAAGTACGAAGGCGATGATAACCGATATATAAAACTGACTTGTACATACCTGAAGTGAGAGGTGTTGTGGTGTTACGGTCCCTAGAGGAGCTGCTAGCTTTCACCTATCTGGAAGAAAAAACAATCAGATTAACCTTCCATCCTGCATCCATAAACATTTTCGTAAATCTTATGGAGAAAGTCACCACTTACACCGCGTTCCAATATATTGAAAGCATCTCAAATATGTGCTGGTTTTAAAATTAAAAATTATTGGGTGGGAGAGGATGCAATAATGACTGAACCTACAGTAGGACCGTTAGAAGTGTTTTTACAAAATGGCAAAAATTTTTGGGACTTCGATGATTGGTGACAGAAACCAACCAATCTTAACCAAATCACTAGATATATAATATTAAGTTTGATTTAGTTACGGGGAATAGTCAACCCAGACACAGGTCATCGACAGACAACGGTGCCTGGGGAAATAAGAGTAAAATTAAATTAAAATAGAAGAGAAAAAGACCAAATTAGTCGAAATAATGAAGATGCCGGAAAACCAGCTTTTTGAAGTATGGCATCGTATGAGAATGGAAACACAGAAACAGACAGCATTCCACAGTTTGGTTGTGCGAGAAAAGAAAAAAATTACTATAACGGGTTATTCTAGTGTGACCAACATCCCCACAGAAACGGTGGGCACCGAGGGTAAGACGTGTGTTACGGTACAAATTATGCCAAATCCACCGAACATTGCCCGTTAAAGTACCTATAAAAGAGAGAGTGAACCAACATTGCGGCGAAGAGAAGGGAAGAAAGATTGTCAACTAAAGGAGGAGAGTTAATAAGACGAAATGCCTTTGATTCCACCCTATCTAACAGTTGGACAGAAGAAGAGCCATCCCAGATATGAGAGCAGTACTCCAAGTTAGGATGAATGAATCCCTTATATACTTGAAGCAACTGCACAGGAGCGAAGTAGCCACGGCATCTGTAAGGCATTCCCAACTTTCGAAAGGCAGCTTTAGCAATGTTGTGGATGTGTGGCTTCCATGACATATGAGAGGAAATAGTGCGGCCATGCATATCTATTCTATAATTTGGCAGAATGATAGCATCCTGAAATGTAATTGGTGGGAGATCATCTAAATTAGAAAGTGTAATTGGTAAATACCGAGTTTTATTACTATTTAATTTAACCACGTTTCTACTCCCCCCCCCCCTTCGGAGATGCTGCACAGATCCGCATTGATAGATGTAATGATATCAGCTCTAGAAACAGATGTAGTTTGAGAGTTAGGAGGAAGGGGAAAATGTGAAGAAGAGTGAAGAGTAGAATCATCAGCGTTAGAATGGATAGAATTAGTTGTAGTGTGAAGTAAATCATTGATAAAATGAAGGAAGAGAGTTGGTGAAAGAACAGAACCCTGTGGGACGCCACTATTGGTAGAGAAAGAGCGAGATCGATCCCTCGACAACAACTACCATGGATCGGTTCTCAAGGAAGCTAAAGATCAGGAAAAATGTGGGAGAGAAACCATAAGAGGTAAGTTTAGAAAGCGAAAACTTGTGCCATAACCCTGTCAAAAGCTTTGGAGATGTCGAGGGCCACGACGAAAGCTTCCCCATAATCGCTAAGAGAGGATGACCAAAGATGGGTGCAGTGGGAAAGTAGATCGCCAGTCGATCTCGCCTGGCGAAAGCCATACTGGTGATCCGACAACAGAGAATGGCGTTCAAGGTGACGGAGAAAATGGGAGTTCAAGATAGTTTCGAAAATCTTAGAGGTTGATGAAGCTAGGGCAATGGTGGCGATAGTTAGAGGGATTAGAATGGTCACCCTTTGAGATAGGTTTAAACAAAGTTCTTTTTGATATTTGGCATTAATGAAAATAACTTTCTTGAAGCGGTATGGTGTATTTTTTTTTGGGGGGGGGACATGAGTGCACTCGGATCAAGCGGATTTATATTTGCAGTAACTAAGTAATTTCTTCGCGTACAAAGCATGTAGACACATTTTAGTGTCATGTGATCAGTTTTTCACCATATTATCCGTCACCCTTCATACCCTGCCCCACTACTGGTGATATATGATTGTAGATAGAGAAAAATAAATAAATAAAAATAAAAATAAAACAAATTATTTTTAATTAAAATAAAAGTTGTCACGTCGTTTTTAATACTTACTATTAACCAAAGAACATCTGTGAAAAAATTAACGAAATCGAACAACTCGTTCTGGTGTTAACAACCTGTTCCAGGATTACCTTCCTTTCTAATGTTTTCACTGCCAGCTGGTGGACCAAGACGCCATTTTGTAAGCAAATGGGCAACAAATTCGCTTATTTCCCATCTAACTAAAACATATGTACAGTATGTATTTCACCAGGTAAGTCCTTGAAATTTTTATTATTTTTGTAGTGATTGGTAAAAGGTTTTGGTGAAAGGGAATCAAGAAATGTTATATAGTTTTAGCAGTTGGTTGTGTTACGTGTCAACACCGGCCCACAACAACCACATCCTCACCGTGTAGCTACTGTACTACCTCGTATTTAATAATAATGGTTGCCCCTCGTGTAAAGAGGATAGCCGGCCCAAAGGGCCACCTAGGCATGAATTTCTTTAAGGTGTAAAAACTGTCACTTACACAAAAACCACACCCTGAGTTAACGAGTTGCATGACTCGGTGTCAAGGAATATTTCGAGAAGACAGGACAACTCGCCAACTGCACTGGCTAACCATTACCCTGGAATACGATCCGCGAATCGATTAACATCCAGGTTTCCAGTTATACTGCTGGGTAGACAGAGGCAAACGGCGTAAAAAAGAATTGCCCATAGTTTCACCCTGCCTGGGGATCTAACTCGGGTCCGCTCGCTTGTGAGGCGAGCATATTGACCATTACACCACAGGTCGCCACACCTCATATTTAACACCTTAGTCGCAACAAATACAACGCGTGTTGACCACCACTTACCTCTTCATTTTATATTCTCTTCGCTGTGGCGCTTTACAACACCTCACTGTAGCACTTCTTAACCTGGCAACACCGGCAATGATAATGACATTGTCGGTCTGCCGGGTCTGATTCGTGGTTCATGACACTGAGTCATGGAATATCTCAAAGCAGGTATCGGAGCTTCATGGGTCTGAATGAACCTTTCTCATTACTGCAAGAAGACTTCGATTGTATCTCTCTTTGAATTTACGAAGTACCTGATTCGCTGATCTAGAATTATATTTTTTTCAACATAAATTATTCTATGCACATAACAAACTCTTACTCTTCCAATTATAAAGACTATTATCTCATATTAATGCGTTCAATGTAACAAACACGTCTCACCGCTGGTCATGGAACCCCTGAAACAAAACTTCCCAAAACTGTACTCAATTTGTTAATTCAGTTTATTAACTTAATAACACAAACAAGCTCATATTGAGATACAACGCAATTATATAAAATCGTCATATATCGTTAACGAGTGACAACAGAAGACTTATTTTTCCAATCAATGTTTTCGAAGACGTCCACCAGACAGAGCTACCAATCACAGATGGATGAGTAACGAAGCGGTTAAGTGAATACTGGACGTGTATGGATAAGACACACAAACTCAAGTCTTAACAGTAGAAATTAATTGTCATTTAAATATGAGTTATAGGCTATTACTGTGAACTGTGGCAGCTTTTGTGTAAAACTATGCTGACTGTTATTAATTACAGTGTTGAGCAACAATAGCATCAGAGTCACAAAAACAATTACTAAAACGATTTAATTAATTGATAAAAAAACAAACTTCTTCAACATTTTCTCGTTAGGTAATGCTTTCTGTTGATAACTGAAAAGTACTTCCATTTTGAACATTAGTTGTCAATATTTCTACGATAAGTTATGCTTCATAACGTATTCTAAATACACACTACATCTG
This sequence comes from Homarus americanus, assembly GCF_018991925.1. Taxonomy (NCBI): domain Eukaryota; kingdom Metazoa; phylum Arthropoda; class Malacostraca; order Decapoda; family Nephropidae; genus Homarus; species Homarus americanus. The sequence continues at coordinate 5,837,847 of NW_024746161.1, forward strand.
TTTTGATTTAGACAATTAAAATGACAACGGTGGGATGTTGTACGTAGCAGCTGTACTGTTTCTTCCCGAGTGTCGGCAAGTGATTTCAGAACCTGCGTGTTGTACTCAAGGATGGAGGTCAGATAAAGTTCTTGGGCCAGCAGTGGCAGGTAATGGACAGGTGGTCGGGGCCGCGCTGGCCATCTGAGTAGTGTGGGTGTGAATCTTGTAAGGCAGATGTGTTATTTGTACAGTGTGTGCTCTTATGTGTAGCTTTATTTCTGTTTATGTGTGTCTAGAGGGGGGAGTTGTTCTTTAGGTAAGATTCCTAAACACAAAAGATCATTTCAAGACACAGCAGATGCTGGTAAACATCCTACTCAGGTGGTTAATACCAGTGTTGGAAAAAATTAAGAGAAGAGTTGGATAATGACAAAGAATGTATGGCAGATGGACAAATTATAAGTGTAAAGTTTAGTCTGCAGGTTAGGATCACAGTAAATAAGTGAAGCTTGGCAAAGATAATGAGTGCTATGACTTAGAGAAAAAAAGAGTTGAAAAGTTAAAGGTCAACACTAGAGTATGATAAAACATTTCCACCTTATAACGATCAGTTGAATATTAATATAACCGATCATTAAATTATGGAAGTATTAAGTTAAAGTGATAGTTACAGTTAACGAGTTGTTTCATGTTTATAGTACATGAGGTTTTGGGCCAAAGTCAATGTATTCCAGTTTAATGAAATTAGTACAAAGAGCAAAATAATGGCACCACGGTAAACTCCTTGATCACTTATAAAAATCCCTCATTGAGAAATAATTTTGATAGTATTTGAGAGAGTTGGAAAGGTAAATAAAGGTTAATGCTACCTTGGCCGAACATGGCCAAGGGGGGCCGCTGCTCAGCAGCGCCTGGTAGGTTTTGACCCTCCGGTGGTCAAGGATGTTGTGCGTGTGTGCGTGAACAAAGTAAACTGAGATATAATTGCTGTTGATGTTATAGTTGTCGTTGTTATTGTTGTTGTAGTTGTTGCTGGTGTTACTGTTGTTGTTACTGTTGTTTCTGATTGAGAAGCTTCAACAGCCAAAGTCATTAAACACCGAACACAAGGCATAAATTTCTTACAACAGTCAACTTTTAAAAATTTAGGCCGGCACAAGGCTACGCCGTTTTTACAATCTTGTAAAAACTGTAGAAAAGATTGTGATGAAGCTTAACGAGGTGGTTGCGTGTTGACAAGGGAAGAATTCATTTGCTGTTGAGTAGAATAAGTCAAAGGAAAAGGTTTAGCTACTGCGCAGGATGAACACATCAGCTCTAGTGATTTTTTATATCGTTTCGTACACGGAGTAATCATAGAGCGATGCAGGTGGGATTAACGACAACCAGGAAGGCACAAGGAGACCATTCGCTCTATGTAACGACCAGGTGCTTACACTACACCTAGAGAGGATAGAAGTTAAAAAAAAAAACACAACACCAAGAAGAGAGTGACGGTACCCAGTAGGACCCGACGCTTGCCGTAAAGTGCTTGCGTGTTTCTGTACCATAAAACGCCTCTGTGTATGTAACCAAGAGGACTCGGAGGACCCAGGGACACATTGTAACAAGGAACACTCTTCAGCCTCAGCACCCCCCCCCACACACACACACCATCAGTACCCACAACTTGGTAGCAAGAGAGAGATGATATCAAGTCCTTATTTTTATACACGTTTCTATGAACTGGAATTATTGATGATCTTCTCTAGTTCCGGTTTACTTATCTTAAAAATCATTACTACAGTCATTCGTTAGTAGAGACGTCCAATGTTCGTGTGTCTGAGAACATGAGTGCTTCTGAAGTTAGTATGATCTCTCGTGACACAAATCTATACTGGACTGTACATTTATGTCTCGTTTGGAAAATTTGAACGAGTGGTATTTCCAGCGTGAGTTGATGATCAGTAGTTTAGTTGAAATTACTTCGGTCACCTGCTTCACTTAAATCCATTTGTATTTAACATATAAATAAATAAACATTATGATCATCTATCCTTCTATTCTTGTGATAAAAGATAATCAAACGTTGTGATTTATATGTAGATAAATAAAACTTAATTTCTTATCACATTCTATCACATAATATAAACTTGATTGTGACCTCTACTTGTTATTTGTATTACTGTAAAATATTGACAAACTTTACGATTTATAGTTGTCATAAATCATACGTAATTACATACCACTTACTATCACATAATTTGATGTCGCATGACAAGTATCTATGTCGTCCCTGGTACAAGACTGTGTATGTAATATGTTACTATTTTATGGATTAAAAACGCACGAATGCACAAATTATTTATTTTTGTGATTCCGACTACCTGCGAGAGAGAGAGAGAGAGAGAGAGAGAGAGAGAGAGAGAGAGAGAGAGAGAGAGAGAGAGAGAGTACAACATATAGCTACAGGTCTGCAGCTGGTAAGAACTGCACATCAGGTACAGATGAACACGTAAAAATAAAAGCATATGCGAGGAAATGTTTTTTTTTATTTAAACGATGCAGATGAAATTTCTAGGAATCTATCTGACAGAGGATCGTCATCGGGGATGTTATTCTTGTTAATTGATGCTCTATCTTAATTAGTTTTTAAGGTGTGAGTATGACATCGAAATGAGTACATCATGGATGGAAGATTGACAAGTATCCACATAGCCTACAGTATAATGCCATCCAAGGTTTCATTTCATTAATTAATTATTAGTGGTCTATTTTGTTTTATTTTTATTTACATGTAGACAGCACAAACTTAAACTCTTGGACCCAAAAAGAAAAAAAAAAGACGAAAGAAGAGGAAAGAGTAGTAAATATTAGTCTATCGTGAGCTTACCATAAGCTGCGTTAGTGAGGAACACGTAATGTCCTCTGATCGGGGAACCTGTGAAGAAGTTAAAACACAAGTGGGAGTAAAAGACAAATGCCGTCAGTGGGTAAGTTAGTTAATCAGGATGAGTGTTCTTATCACTAACTAACGCCACTGGAATGATTCATGCATCTTGAAATATGTAATGTGTTAGCTAATATTGGTCATGAGTTACTGGTGGTCATAGATATGAAAGTCCATTCACGAAGCACTGAACGGAAGAAAGAGATTTTAGCGGTAAGAACACTAATATCATGTGTTCCCAATCACTATATGATGGTGAATAACACAGATATAACAAATGTAAACGTTTTATGGTGACTATTAACGTAATGCTGTGAGAATATGAACAAAATGGTATCACGACTGTAACAAAGATACTTTAAAGGAGTGTTAAGACAAAGTTATGATGGATATGAACACTTGTTTAATATAATGATTGTTAACACACAGTTATAACTAGCGTGAAGACAATAATACTAACCCCCCCCCCACCATACTCACACTGACACATCACACTCAACATGATGGAAAATAGAGTCCAGGAATTCTGACCTGACCTGACCTTGCGTTCCCGGAATCGGATGAATTATTTGACCAGAGTCTGGGAATCCTTGTATCTACAGTAGGTTGATGGAGCACAATTTTTTTCCTCGTTCGATCAAATATTCACACCAAACTCGGTTGGTCGTATTAACAGTTGGTACCTTAAGGGCGAAGCTTGAAATCAGTACTTATCATTCTACATTAACATAGATGGTTAAGGCTGAAGAATAAAGAAAGCCAATGTATGATTACAGATATAATGAACTCAGCATTATAGTTTTACTGTATTTATTACCGTATATGTGTAGGCCTATTATTATATTCAGTAGTAGTAGTAGTAGTAGTAGTAGTAGTAGTAGTAGTAGTAGTAGTAGTAGTAGTAGTAGTAGTAGTAGTTACAAATCTACGTACTCAAAAAAAAAATTCACACGGTTGGCTTCAGATAGTTAGTGTTCACAGGATATATGAAAAGACACAAGAAAAATAAAACTTTTTCAGGAAAACACGAAACACGGCGAATACAAATTCCATACGCCGGTTTTACTCAAGAAAGTACAAGCAAAAAAGTCTACAGTCAGGTGAAAAAAAATTGGACACATGCAAGAAAAAAGGAACCGAGAGAAGTGTACAAGAGGAGATACAAATGCAGTGAACCTGGGTGAGTGTTCCATAAATAGTACTCTGTGTGTGTGTGTGTGTGTGTGTGTGTGTGTGTGTGTGTGTGTATGTGTGTGTGTGTGTGTGTGTGTGTGTGTGTGTGTGTGTGTGTGTGTGTGTGTGTGTGTGTGTGTGTGTGTGTGTAAACGAGAAAAGGAGAACCCAATCTAATATCTGTCTAAAACAAGCAAAACGAGACCTTCCACATCGAGAGACCTGGAGCGATTCTCATCCATTCGTTTGACGTACATAAAAAAATATCACGGATGAGCGGACTGTGTATTTGAGAGACCCCGCAAGATTGTGTGTGAAGTGAATGACGCATAAAACGTTCAAAGGAAATAGAGTTGGATTATATGTGAGACCCTTTGTGATCTGAGCTGTCTTGGTCACAACAATGTTCTGTCAATACATAAGAGAGAGAGAGAGAGAGAGAGAGAGAGAGAGTCTTATGTATTATTATTACAGAAAACCAGGGACTGAAAGCCTGAGTATTACGTGGGGGATACATTTGCACTAAGCAGTTCATCACAGTGACACGTTTGATGTATACATAACATGGTGGGACGAATTTGCAGTAAGCGGTCCATCACAATGACACAGTTGATATATCAGAAACATCTACCTACACACAAAATACTTTAGAATATCAATTTTTGCAAGTGACAATACACATGAGAATTTGTGAAGGTTATGTATGATTCAAATATTTCTCGGACATGGCGTGTAATCTTTTGAAGCAAATGTTAATACTTTAGGGTCACACACACACACACACACACACACACACACACACACACACACACACACACACACACACACACACACACACTTTAATTTTCTCATCTTTCACTCCCGCTCTCTCTTTCAGCTTTATTTAGTTATGTTACTTGAATCTAATTTTGTGAGGACGTTTTGAAGTTGCTTGACGTGTGGAGTTCACTTGGTGCTTGGAGTGAGACTGGGGAGGCTGTAGTCTTCTCAAGGACGCTCAAAGTTTGCGGGGACGAGTGTGTGCTCGAGAGAGCCCCTGCCTGATGAATAACCATGTGCAGGTTCTGCTGGATGTATAATGAAGACAGGTACACGGTGAATTATGAGTTGATGATTATTGATAATGACTGATAATGTGTACTCGGGAACCCCTGACATGCTGTATACACGTACACGGAACGCGTACATGGACTTACACATACATACAAGAGAAACAGACACAGACACTCACGGATAAACACACAAACACACACACACACTTGTCAGTCTCAGTAACTTCACGATATTTATATCCTACAGGTGTAACCCTTATTTGTTCACCATCCTCCCTGACCCTCCTAGACGCCCACCGCCTCTTCTTTTATTCTTTCTTCCATATCTTTCTCTTTCGTCCTCTCTTCCGTCTTTTTCTCCTTCATCCTCTTCCATCCCCTCTCCTATATCCCCTTCCATCATCCTCCCTCTTCCCCTCTCCAGCATCCTCCTGAGTCTCCATGTTTCTCAATTTCCCTTTCTCGTTTTCTCTCAAGTTTCTCTTCAGGTTCAATCTCTCTCTCTCTCTCTCTCTCTCTCTCTCTCTCTCTCTCTCTCTCTCTCTCTCTCTCTCTCTCTCTCTCTCTCTCTCTCTCTCTCTCTCTCTCTCTCTCTCTCTCTCTCTCTCTCTCTCTCTCTCTCTCTCTCTCTCTCTCTCTCTCTCTCTCTCTCTCTCTCTCTCTCTCTCTCTCTCTCTCTCTCTCTCTCTCTCTCTCTCTCTCTCTCTCTCTCCCTCTCTCTCTTTCTCTCTCTCTCTCTCTCTCTCTCTCTCTCTCTCTCTCTCTCTCTCTCTCTCTCTCTCTCTCTCTCTCTCTCTCTCTCTCTCTCTCTCTCTCCCCTCTCTCTCTCTCTCTCTCTCTCTCTCTCTCTCTCTCTCTCTCTCTCTCTCTCTCTCTCTCTCTCTCTCTCTCTCTCTCTCTCTCTCTCTCTCTCTCTCTCTCTCTCTCTCTCTCTCTCTCTCTCTCTCTCTCTCTCTCTCTCTCTCTCTCTCTCTTCTCAGGTCTGTCTCTTAATTCTGAATTATTCCCCCCGACACGCAAGTTCACTTTCCTGGCTATTGTACTCCTCAGGTGGTCTTTCAGCGCCCTGGTCCACCTGTCACTCCTGCTTTTATCGCACCAACACACAAACTGATGATTCAATCTTCCTCCCTTACTGAACCCTGGCCTTTTCTGCCTCCCACCTTCATTCTTACCTCCCTGCCTTCCAGCTTCCCTCCCTGCTTACCTCTGTTACCATCTCCCTGCTTCCGTTCCCACCTCCATCTCTTCTGCCCTCCCTCCCTTCCTCATTTCCCCCTTCCCTTCCTTTCTCCTTGATAGTAAGAATGTTTTATTTATTCATATTTATACTTTACTTAGAATATCTTTGCATCCGTTTCCCTGTTTGTAATGCTTTTCTTGTTGTTGATACTTGTGTGTGTTTTAGGTTTTCTTGTCTCACTGTCATCTTTGTCTTCCTTTATCCTTTACGTCTTCTCAGAGTGCCTGGTATCCGTGAAGGCAAGTTTAAAGTTTCAGGAAAGAAGTATCCACTCTCCTAAATGAGCATCCATCTTCTTCCTGGGGGTGATTATGTGTGAGCCATCATCTTCTGACAAAAGTAATATTGTCTCCATCCGAGAAACACACACTGTAGGATGTTCAACTTAGCCCTCGTCCAGTACCCAGGCGTGAGGATACACAACACAGCTGCCATAGTGTACTTCCAATATATGGCTATTGTGGTACAGAATACTATTTTCACAGTACACTAAAAGGGTATTCCTCGTCCAGTATCCGTCCTCAAGGGTACAATACGAACCACAGAAAAGGATATTGTTCAGTGACAAGGAGTAATGACACGTGAAACAGCCGTCATAGCGGACCAGGCTATTCAGTTAAATTATAATTTATATTGTTATCATCCTGAGGGTTCCTGACCAAAGACACAGCGGCCTCCCTCGCTAAGCTACAACGTTACGAAACATTAAACAATTAAGACCGGGAAATTACCTTCAGTTATCGTCTAGAGCTCAGTCGGCCGTAGCGATAATGTTGCCTCCTGCTTGTTGTAATCTGATTAGTGACAGAGAGGGTTTTTTTTTTATAATTTCCTATCGTGTAGCAAACAGCTGTCTGGTCTCAACGTGTGGCAGTACACCTCGGAACACCCACAACGAAATTGCGTACCTCGGATGAGCATGGAAATTTGACGTAGTTTTAAAACCCTTTCATCCCTTCGTGGCCGAGTTGTTCTATAGTTGTACATTATGGTAAGAGGATGAGTCTATGGATCAGAGGGTTGGTGCATGGATGCTAACTCTAACGTATGGACGACATATAGATAGATGCTAATTTTTTTTTATCTGACTGAATTTTGCTTTTCATTTTGACTCGAATTCTTGTTATGACGTCAGGAATATTATTGTAAGTTTAGTTTGACCGTATAAAACCATTATTAGCTTTAGTCGCTCTCTTCATTCTTCTTTTGTTACTTTCACCATTCTTACTTAGTGTCTTTGATAATTGTTCGTTATCTAACCACTTCACTTCACTCTACTATCCTATTATTATATCACCACAAGAAAACCATCACCATTTATCACCATATACTGCAATACTAAACTTACACTACACTACCACCATCATAACTTCATCACAACGGCTTTAATACTTCCACCACTATCACAATACAACAACTATTTTACTACTGGCATCATTGTAGTAGAAGTACCAACACCACAACTGTAAAATATCACAAACACACCACCACTACCACAACTTCTACGATATAACTACTACCAGCACCATGATATTACCACTATAACGTTAACACCGGCACCATGATATTACCACTATAACGTTACCACCGGCACCATGATATTACCACTATAACGTTAACACCAGCACCATGATATTACCACTATAACGTTACCACCGGCACCATGATATTACCACTATAACGTTAACACCAGCACCATGATATTACCACTATAACATTACCACCAGCACCGATATTACCACCATAACGTTACCACAGCACCATGATATTACCACCATAACATTACCACCAGCACCATGATATTACCACTATAACATTACCACCAGCACCATGATATTACCACCATAACGTTACCACCAGCACCATGATATTACCACTATAACATTACCACACCATGATATTACCACTATAACTTACCACCAGCACCATGATATTACCACCATAACGTTACCACAGCACCATGATATTACCACCATAACATTACCACCAGCACCATGATATTACCACTATAACGTACCACCAGCACCATGATATTACCATAACACCACCAGCACAGGATATTACCACCATAACATTACCACCAGCACCATGATATTACCACTATAACATCCACCAGCACCATGATATACCACCATAACGTTACCACCAGCACCATGATATTACCACTATAACATTACCACCAGCACCATGATATTACCACATAACATTACCACCAGCATGATATTACCACTATAACATTACCACCAGCACCATGATATTACCACTATAACATTACCACCAGCACCATGATATTACCACTATAACATTACCACCAGCACCATGATATTACCACTATAACGTTACCACCGGCACCATGATATTACCACCATAACGTTACCACCGGCACCATGATATTACCACCATAACGTTACCACCAGCACCATGATATTACCACTATAACATACCACCAACACCGTGATATTACCACTAGCACCATGATATTACCACTATAACATTACCACCAGCACCATGATATTACCACTATAACATTACCACTAACCATGATATTACCACTATAACATTACCAGCACCATGATATTACCACTAGCACCATAATATTACCACTATAACATTACCACCAGCACCATGATATTACCACTATAACATTACCACTAGCACCATGATATTACCACTAACATTACCACCAGCACATGATATTACCACTATAACATACCACCAGCACCATGATATTACCACTATAACATTACCACCAGCACCATGATATTACCACTATAACATTACCACCTAGCACCATGATATTACCACTATAACATACCACCAGCACCATGATATTACCACTATAACATTACCACTAGCACCATGATATTACCACTATAACATTACCACCAGCACCATGATATTACCATAACATTACCACTAGCACCAAGGTATTACCACTATAACATTACCACCAGCACCATGATATTACCACTATAACATACCACCAGCACCATGATATTACCACTATAACATACCACCAGCACCATGATATTACCACTATAACATTACCACCAGCACCATGATATTACCACTATAACATAACTACCAGCACCATGATATTACCACTATGACTTTACCACCAGCACCATGATATTACCACTGAGCTTTTACCACCAGCACCATGATATTACCACTATAACACTCTACCAGCACCATGATATTACCACTATAACATAACTACCAGCACCATGATATTACCACCAGCACCATGATATTACCACTATAACATTACCACCAGCACCATGATATTACCACTATAACATTACCACCAGCACCATGATATTACCACTATAACATAACTACCTGCACCATGATATTATCACTGCAAGAGTACCATTAGCATTACTATAGCTCTAAGACTATAAACATTATGCCTCCATCTCACAACCACTAATAATATAACAATTTCCATCAGGTTTAATATTTATCGAAGCAGGCGCCGCTCAGCTCAGATCTCCCAGATAAATGGACACACACGGCTGAGAGGAGGCTCGTAGGGCTGGCAATATAGTATCCCGTAGTGAGCTATACGAGCAAAGGGAAGGAGGAACCCGGGCGAGGAGCACAGAACGGGGTAGTTACGGTGAAGGCTGGACATACATGCAGACTAGTGGAGTAAAATACATGAGTTATGAATAAACAAAATTATTCGTTTTAACACTTGTGACGATGGCCATCCACGTAGTCATCTCTCCCCCACTGGTCGTTTTCTTTTACTGTAGTGTCATTCATCTGATGTAATTTTTTATGAAGTCTTCCTTTCATCTGTTGTCAATTTCTCTGTCTTCGTGATTTTTGTACACTCATCGAGAAGTCTGTGAGGTCTCTGAATATCTGAGTTCACGAAGAGGCAAGTGAGGCGATATGACTTTTGTTGGAGAGTTACAGTTCCCCCGGCGTCCGTTCTCGTTTTCTTTAACGTTTCTCCTGTTATGTATCTACGTTTTCTTTAAATGCATTTCATTGTTTGTCCTCAATTTTTGTCTTTCCCTCTGTAATTCTTTTCTTCATTCCAAGCTTCACCATGATCAGGTTAAAAACTTCATCGATGACAATGATTATAATGTAATGTAAATTAACCTAACATATCCTAACCTAACCTAACTTAATGCATAATAGCCTAACTTTACCTAACCTAACTTAACGTATCCTAGCCCAACTTAACTTAACCTAACCTTACTTAACGTAACCTATATCTCTACCTCTATTGCCATCTATAACTTAACCGAACTTGTAATGTTAGTATGAAAAATCGTATTTTTTATGGGGGTCCGGTTCGGAAATTAGTTTTGCCGTCTCTCTCTCTCTCTCTCTCTCTCTCTCTCTCTCTCTCTCTCTCTCTCTCTCTCTCTCTCTCTCTCTCTCTTCTTCTTTAACTCTGTGTATTTCATTTGTTTACTCGTTGTCTAAGTAGATAAACACACCCTAGAGGATTAAACATTTAGTTTTTCCCTTACACGAGGGGAAGGAAAAAAAAGACACTCATTTTATTTGTTCGTTGCATACGCTTAGCTGTGAATGCTGTACAGTACATGGGCTGTGGATGGTGTAGTTTAGCTGTGGATGCTGTATCTTAGGTGTGGATGGTATATTTTAGGTTTGGATGATGTATCTTAGATTTTAATGCTGTATCTTAGGTGTGGGTGGTTTATTTTAGGTGTAGATGCTGTATCTTAGCTGTGGATGCTGTATCTTAGGTGTGGATGATGTATCTTACCGTAGCTGTGGACGGTTTACCTGGACTATGTATGGTGTACGGTACCCACTTGTCCACAGAGAGAAGAAGAGAAGAGCGAACAGGACATCATGAACACACAAGTTAAAACGAACCCATCGGTTATACTTTAATTAATATGCTTAAGTGAACTAAAGGAGAGAAAGCTTGATGGAGGGAATGAACAAGAAATAACTGACACAATGGCATTTATACGTGAAATAAAAATGTATTAGTTTTTTCCGTATATAATCGTAATGTTGTTTATCCCTCAGGTAGTTTCTTCACACTAACCAGGATTTTTTTTTTGTTCGTTTTGATTTTTGGTCACTGTTGTGGGTGTAGCAGTCAACTCGACTACTCTGGTTTTCCCTCGTAAGACAAGTGATGAATGGATTACTTGAAATGTCTGGGAGTACCTGTTTTAATTAGGCTGTCACTCATTTCATTTACGCTCACTGAATAATAAGTTTACATAAATGAATAAATTCCAAGTGTAAAGTGAAGATGGGAGGGAGTTTGTTGTTTACCGTGGAGCTGCAGCTGGCCTGATAATTTAAGTTGTTTGTCTTCTTATTCTACACAGCAACATGAAGTATTGGTCACAACAACATGAAGTATTGGTCACAACAACATGAAGTATTGGTCACAACAACATGAAGTATTGGTCACAACAACATGAAGTATTGGTCACAACAACATGAAGTATTGGTCACAACATCAAAGTATTGGTCACAACAACATGAAGTATTGGTCACAACAACATGAAGTATTGGTCACAACGTATGATACTGACCACAATGATGTGAGGCATGGGATATTATTAAAAAAAAATCAGGCAGTCTTGGCCTAAACAACAGCCTGTATTAACCACAACAACAATGTAGTACCGGCCACAACCACTACAACATACAGTATTGGTTACACACTAAGCAGTAATGGTTAAACAACAATTGGTAGCGTTAACCACAACATGTAGTATTGATTACACATGTCTTTACTTAAGTCAAAATAGCGTGCGGCACTGACCACCACGTTAAGTATACTGACCACAACGACATACAGTATTAGCCACAACACTAGCTTACAATACTGTCCAAAACAACATGCAGAACTAAACACAACAATAAGAGGTATTACCCACAACAATACGCATTACTGAAGAAATAATATACTATGTAGCATCACCAAAATAAACACGTAGTGATAGTCACAATGAGAAATAGTAATTTTGTCTGCTGTACAAGACTGTGGTGGACATTGAATGTCAAGTGCAGTGTGGCAGGTTAGGGAAGATGAGAGGGAGGAGGAGGAGGTGTCGTACCCAGCCACAGTGTTGTGTTCAGTGACGCTGGCAATGCAAAATTGAGGTAACATGTACCTCGCATCATGTATTGCTGTGCCCGCCCGCTCACCGCTGGACCGCCAAGATCGGAAAACGGCCCCGCACATTCTCACTAATTGAAAAAGGTTGATCTTTTGTTTATGAGGTTTACAAGGTCAAATGTCTCACCATAAAAAATAAATAGTGACACATGGACAGTTCCTCTTACAATTAATTATATAAAATGGAAACTACGTAATAAATTATTGTTAAGTAAACCAATAAAGACAACAAATATTTACTGAGAAAATAAAAGCTTCAAATTTTCCCTCAATATGTAAATAAAAAGTTTTTCCTTAGTAAACATAAGAGAGTGACGAGTGTTTTTGTTTTTGTTCTTAACACTTACATGATAAGCAACAAATTTAGGATCAGTTATGAAACTCTCTGAACTGAAAGTGTGTTTAAGGACCCGCTGATATTTTATTGATTTTGGTGACGCGACAGAGGGGGGTGAAAGGTGAAAGACTAAAAGAGATACAGCCAGTACAAATGACGGTACTCCTCCTGTTACTGTATGTATATATATAATATATATATATATATATATATATATATATATATATATATATATATATATATATATATATATATATATATATATATATATATATATATATATATGACGTTTATTGTATGTACATCGGTTGATGATGGGCAGCCTCCATTAAGTCTGTAGCCATAAGTATGCCCAACACACGCACAGACGCATAGACGTACAGACACAATGACCAAAACCATATCATTTGGCGGTTCTACGATGTACATAATACATAAAAAACACTGAGGTCAAATTTAGTAGAAAGGATTTCACTGTGTTTGTTGTGTTGGAGACAACTTGTTAGGAGGGAGAACGGTGGATGTTGTCTTCCTCGTCAACAGAGTATCTCAGTTGGATAAAAGCGTATGGCGGTTTAAGGAAGACTGCCACTACAAATACTGCCATTGGAAATACTGTCGATGGAGAAGTCGTCGTAACCTTCCTTCATGAACCGAGATTTTCAGAGAATGTTACTTTGTATCGCTTCTAGAACTGGTACTCTAAGAACGCTGGGAATTTACAAACTTCAGCAACGACACAAAATAGCTTCTAAAATTACAAAGAAGTTCGTCATTACCGGAGGAGGAGGAACAACTAATATTATCTTTTTTTCTGAAGTAAAGTCGAAGTTTATTAGACGTGTCTGTGTATACACTTATAACCACTCCACTGTCAAGTTCACAATAACGGAATAAATAATTTTTTCCAAGCACTTAGTTTAATCTTCACTGACTTATGTGAGTGTGCGTCGAGTTAGCCCGACTGCATAACGAGGCAGACAAGCGTCAACGCCGGAAAGACGCTGCCGCCGCCCCTCCCGCACTATATGTAACCCCCCCACATGCCCAACTCTGTGATCGACCCTGCCGGTCCCGTATCGGCCTCTTTAGTCACTTCAGAACTCACCAACTTTGGTGACAGCCTCAATAACTCATATCATATTATACAGTAGCTGGATGATCGTCATACTCGATTCCGAGGGACAGTAAAATAGTCGTAGTAGTGTGTGTGTGTGTGTGATACTTGTACTTATTATTTATTGCTTGTGGGGAGACCTGGAGTAAGATGAGACCACAAACTTCACCACAAACTTAACATTACTTAAGGGGCTATACCGTGGTTGTTAACATGGTCGTTCTGTTTAGTAGAGGGAAAACAGCACAGTACTCACTACCGACGCTAAGATCGGGAAAGGCGCAAGATACGTAATGTTCGGCAGCTCAGGGTTCCAACCTTGGCGTTCACGGCATCGATTCTTCCCATGACATTCTGCTGCTAACTAAAGGTGTGTGTGTGTGTGTGTGTGTGTGTGTGTGTGTGTGGTGTGTGTGTGTGTGTGTGTGTGTGTGTGTGTGTGTGTGTGTGTGTGTGTGTGTGTGTGTGTGTGTGTGTGTGTGTGGGAGAGTGAGAGTGCAATAGTAAGGGGGTACTGCCAGGGGTGAGGGGGTAAATGATGTGGGGGGAGGGGTTGAGGAGTTGGGTGGCAAGGGGAGGGAAAGGTGTCCGTGTGTGGTGGTGAGGGTGACGTGATAGGTGAGGGGTACAGTGGTAGGGGTGAGGGGGGGGCCATGGTAGGTGAGGCGAGGTGTGTGGTAACTGACATATGGGGGGGATGAGGTACGTGGTAGGTGAGGGGGGTGAACTAACGTGGTAGCTGGTAAGTGAGGTGGCGTGGTAGGTAAGGGGAAAGGTGCCGTTGTAGGTGAGGAGCGGCCGTGGTAGCTGGTAAGTAAGGTGGCGTGGTAGGTGAGGGGTGAGGTGGGGCAGAAAGAGGCATGAATGGCCGACAAATTGTTAGGTGTGAGGGTGAAAGCTCCGTAAAAGACCTGGGGAGAAGGGCAGGTGTGGAAGTAACTTATATCAGGTAACAAGGGAAGGAAGGAGGGAAGGAGGAAAGGAGGGAAGGAGGAAAGGAGGGAAGGAGGAAAGGAGGGAGGGGGGAGCAGAAAAAGTAGGGATGACAGAGGAATTGCTCTGGTGTCTGGAGTTGAGTGAGGGTAATATGGAGGAGAGTGATGGAGTGTGGAGGAGAGTAATGGAGTGTGGAGGACAGTGATGGAGTGTGGAGGAGAGAGATGGAGTGTGGAGGAGAGATGGAGTGTGGAGGAGAGTGATGGAGTGTAGAGGAGAGAGATGGAGGGAGAGGAAAGTGATGGAGTAATTAATAAAGTAAACTGCGGAGTGTGTGTGTGTGTGTGTGTGTGTGTGTGTGTGTGTGTGAGGCCAGGGAGGCAGGTGAACAGCAAGGTCAGGTGTAGGTGAGAGAGAGTGGAGGGGAGCAGACAATAATACACAGCGCTGGTTTATATATGGAAAGCTATGGTAGTGTCAGAGTTTAAGACCTGCGTGTCTCTATTGTGTTTATTTATATCTAGTTATTATTATTATTATTATTATTATTGTTGTTGTTACCATAAAGGAAACAGTGACATTCAACACACAACTACTTGACATATTTTCTTAGTATTAAGCAATTCGTAAATAAACAGTAAATAATCCATTATATGGAAAAATATACAATTGGTATGTTCACAATATTTCGTTCAATGTCATATATCTCTTCACAAACGACAAAACTTATTGGACAATCAAATTAATTCATGGTTGCAAATGTCGAAAACTCGTTGATGTTGCAATATATTCAAGATTGCAAAATGTCAGTATATCAAGAATGAATTTTAAAATGTGTAACAATATCAGATGACGGAGTTATGAAAGATATGTGGCGGTTCGATGTCAGGACAACTGCCGTCCACCCAGCTATATATACTGTAGGTGCTGTACCTATCTTTACAATGGGGTATGTGGTTAATTGCATTACCGACCAAGCTGCTTACGTGTGTACGAGAGCTCTGGGACCCATCTTTACTCATTCATATTTCTTTCAAGTCGTGTCATAATTATTTCTAAATGTCAGGTAAGCCTCCGAGGTCGTCTAAATATTATCTCTGAGGTCATCATGAAAGTGATTGATCTGTCTCCATTACGATGACGAGAAGAAATTAAAGTTTAATGAACAAAATTTACAGGCAATGTTATATTTTATACTCATATTTTATCTAGATATAAAAAACTGCTGGTGCCGCGAATAGTATGAAAGTAAGAGCAAAAAGCCCTTATCTTATAACTTCCAACATCGTATTATCGTTAAGAAAACGCATGGAATATTTGTTAGAATGTGTGTGTGTGTGTGTGTGTGTGTGTGTGTGTGTGTGTGTGTGTGTGTGTAGTAATATTAATTCGAAATAAAAAGAAAATTCCATCAGAAAATTTCTTCCCAAGGTTACGGTGCGGAGCCAAATAGAATACGTAAGCCACTCGATGTTTGACTTTTCATCAGGATATTAAAATTGTGTGCTGCGGGCGGTGAGTGACCTCGGTGGGCGAGGCTCTTGCTACCAACACAAGGAAAGTCGGAGGAGTGGTTGGGTTTTTTTCACTGCTCTCTCTCTCTCTCTCTCTCTCTCCTTGCCACTTGCTGTGTAAATTGTGAACGCCTCCGCCTAGCTCCCGCAAATAGAGCAAGCAGCCACGTTTCTGTGAATGGTATCATAAACTATGCAGGTCCTACTCTAACTCTGGCAGAAAATATAATTTTTCAGGGGAGGGTCTGTTTCTGTCACTCTATTTGTTTTTCCTTCTCTGTGTCTTTCTCTTTTTCTATCCAATTTCTGTTTGTTTGTTCGTGTTTCTCTCCTTCATCTCTTCATGTGCCTCTGTCCACCAATAATCAATTTTTATGATATATATTTCTAAGTCCCTTAATGCATGTACCAAAGGCTATGATTCATAGTTCGATCATATCCTCTGGCCTCGAATAGGAATGAGAGAATTAATGTAACATCAATTTAATATTTAACCTCCCTGCTGCGTGGGTACTAAATTAATTCTAGGGCTGCCAATTTTACATCTGAATATATAATATGTTGATGATTCGTATTTGCTGTGGAACGGAACCACCAAATTAAACTGAGCGAAAAATAGTAATATTAATTTAATTTGGAAACCATTCATTCAGGATTGTAATTCAATCCTCGGATGATATACAAAATGTCTCACAAAGACGTATACATATACCCTTACAGATTTCCATCGATATTAAATGAATACTTTTATTACAACAATAAAATTATTTTCCCATAAGTGAGGACAATGTTGTTATTAAAATACAAGTATTCACGTGATTTCCACGAATATCTCTAAGGCAGAGTGTTGTTATATATTAAAGATGTCAATGACCAAGGAAGCCAAGATTATGTATGACCAGTTTAGTCTATGTATCAGTCTAACTGGGAGGAGATGGTCGGCTCCAGTGCTCTATAAAATATATAAAATAAATTAGTGTCTCAAATATTATTACTTTCCACAAGGGTAAACGTGGTGAAGTTAACGAATACTAATAAAAACAACAATAACTATAAATAACTTATAACTCTTTACACTTAAGTCTAAGACAACACATAAGAGTAAATTCAGAAAGAACGGTTACATAAAAGTTAACGTGAAGACTAATAACATACGGCAGTAAACCAGTTCAGAGTCGAGGTTATACAAACAACATAAATAAGACAAACCGGGGAGTCACCAATCACAGGCGCGCAGGGAAGAGTGTTTACCGCGTCACGTAGGAGCGTGAGAGGTGAGAGTAAACGCTGGAGGTGGTGAGGCGAGTCTCCCAGTGTGTGTGTGTGTGTGTGTAGCCGCGCTGTATTTTTGTATGGAGCAACGCAGAATTCTCATTGGCTTCCTAGATTCTAAGTGGACTATAAGTTCAAGAAAGATGATACTTAGTCAACTGAAATGTACGAAAAGGATACGGGATGTTTCGACTCATTCACAAGAACTGTGAATCATTTGGCTGCGTTAAGACAGATCAGCTCGTGTCAGCCATTGTTTTCGATAACAATAATAAACTGTACATTAGTGTTTTTAATTAAACACAAACAGTAACACAAGTATTAAATAATAATACATCATAATGCTGTATCATTCAATAATACATCAGAATAATGTATCATCCAATCATGGTATCTGTTTGTGGGATACATTATAAGACAACAATACTCTGGTGCTCTGGACGACACGTGGAGAGTAGCTGTGAATAACTCTCAACGCTGGGAAGGTTTTGCCTATGTATTGGATCACCCAGAACAGCCTCTCTCTCTCTCTCTCTCTCTCTCTCTCTCTCTCTCTCTCTCTTCTTTTCATTGCTTTCCTTCATCTTTCTTTATTTTTTTCCGAATCTTTAAAAAGGTTCTGTGTTGTAGAAGCGAAAGTTCAAGACATTAAAAGTTCAATAATCCCCAAGTGTATAGAATAAGAAGGGAGGAAGAACGTCTCCCTTTGTCTTGATGCTGGTGTTGTCTGATGCTAAAGTTAAGACTGACTGGAAGATGCTTAAATTATAATACACATAACAAAGCTGATTTTGTCGGTGAGTTTTGGTGTCGTACGTACAGACCTGGGAGGGTACAGGAAGGAGGTGGGGGGCTGAGGATTCTCTGATGCTCGAGCGATGAAAAAAAAATCTCTCAGTAGTTTAGTTAGTCTGTTGGGAGAGACGTTTGTAAATAATGCAAATTATCAAACTTAATGTTATATTTTTCGCATCTGTAACTATAGATATACCATACGTCTATTTTCGCTGGGTTTTTATATTTCCTCGCGAATATATTTCTCCAAGAAGTACGACACGAGGTTATTTTTCCCTGTTTCATTTTGTTATTAAAATTTTAGTCTCCACTATTCGTCTATTATCGTCACATATGTAATTTCACGGTGATTTTTCTTCATCACTTAGACGATTAATTCCCGTTACTATGCCATTCTTGGTAATTACGTAATTATCCGAAATTAAAAAAGAACACGAGTTCGCATTCTTTCGTGATTATTTTCTGATAGTAAAGAATTTGCTGTAATACAAAAGGACGTAAAGGAGTTTGTGTAAATACGAAATAAATTTTAAAAGTTATGCCGGACGTATAGGAATGGTGTCTGTATGAGTGATGATTGTATATTAAAGTGATCTGGGCTGTGTGAGAGAGCTACGGGGTTATGAGTATTTTGAATCTTGACTGAGACAAATTTAGATAAGTATGATAATAGGTAAAATCCAGATACTTTAACTTGTAGGTCGAGGGTGTTGTGGGATATATCAGAAGAATCGTTAGCTCTTTAATTGTCTGCATACATTTATAGAGGAAAACGAGTATTCCAAAAATATAAAGACAAATCTCAAGACAGGTCCACTGACTAATATTTTCAACAGCCGACAGTGACACGACCCTTATCAGCTTACCACTAAGACCAGATGCCTGTTCACCTTTTACATAAAAGACCCACACCATATGTTTGAACACACAAAAATTACGCAACCTTAAAAGACAATGTGCTTCTCTATTTGATCTGTTAGTTAAGGCGAAATATTGCCAATATGTATGAACATTCTAAACTCTGTACAAGCCTGTAGGTCCGTGAGTCACTCTGAATGATCTTTTAGTACAAGGTAAATAAAAGTTACGTCTAAAATAAACTCATGATGAGGATCCATGACTCAGAGGGAGTTGGTGCAGGGTAAGCCTGTGAGGGCAGGTGGCGGTGATGGCACTCATATATTCCCAGTTATGGGGAGCAAACTTGGGACGAGGCGCCGAGTTTAGCAAGTTTTATCCCAATCTCATCCTTGTCTTATGTCAGGGCCTTACTGCCTCACTCCCATCCTCCCTCTTTCCTCCTAGCCTATCACTACCATCCTCCAACACACACACACACACACACACACACACACATATATATATATATATATATATATATATATATATATATATATATATATATATATATATATATATATATATATATATATATATATATATGCAAGTAAATCACTGGTATGATCCAATCGTGCAACCATGAAAAAAGAAAACACGAAGTTCCCAAGCTTTTCATATATATATATATATATATATATATATATATATATATATATATATATATATATATATATATATATATATATATATATATATATATATATATATATATATATATATATATATATATATGCAAGTAAATCACTGTAAAAAGTGATCTTAGGTATATGCTGATAACCACAAGGAAAGAAGAAAACACGAAGTTCCCAAGCGCTTTCGTGTAATTCACATCTTCAGGGGTGAGTACAGACTAGAGAGAGTAATACAAATCAAGGTGTATATATACAGAGGAGGGTGAGACCAGGTCCACAATGGTCAGGTATTAGGTAATGACCCTACTAATCTTTAAATAGCACACAACGGTTGGTGGTCAGGTCAGATGGTCAAGTGACCCGGCCTTCTCACCTGATCACAAATCTTCTTAATTACAAAATTGTCCAGCTTGTACATGCCGTTACTCAAATTCATGTTGAATGCTTCGGTATGTTTAATAAGACTAGATTCTATGATGTTCCTACTGTCAATTGACTTACATGGTAATATTGAGGAGGCATTATCCCAGTCAATGCAATGCTTGTTATCCCTCAAATGAACAAACAGAGCATTGGATTCCTGGCCTGTCCTAACACTGTATTTGTGTTGTTTAATTCTAGTTGCAAGATCTTTACCTGTCTGGCCTAAGTAAAACATATTACATTCCTTGCAAGGAACTTTATAAATGCAACCAATTGTGTTGTTGGGGAGTTCTTGATTAACATTTGTTTAACAGTGCATGAGTTTTTAAATGCCACATTGACGTTCCAGGTTTTTAGCTGTGCAGGAATGTGTGAGAAATTTTTGTGAAATGGTAATATTAAGATATTCTTATGGTCATGGGTGGGCTTGGGGTCAGTTCTATAAAAAGTTTTCTTAGTAATGTTTAAGCATTTGTCTATGAAAGATCTAGGGTATTTAAGGTTTGAGCCAATATTATATATATATTTGTATTCCTCATCGATGAATTCCGGACTGCAAATTCTCAAGGCACGTAAAAACATTGTTGAAAATACTGACTGTTTGACTTTATTATGGTGGGCAGAATAATAATGAATGTATGAACACACATTAGTTGGTTTTCTATAAATACTGAAATTAAAAGTGTTACCTATTCTGTGTATCAGACAGTCTAGGAATGGCAATTTACAGTCTTGCTCTAATTCCACAGTGAATTTGATCGAGGGGGCTAAGTTGTTAAGTTGTGGTAGGAAAGCTTTTAGGTCCTCATTACATGGCCAGAGACATAATACATCATCAACATATCTAAACCAGACTGCTGAGGGTGGTAAAATATTACTTAATAGTTTCTTTTCAAAGAATTCCATATATAGGTTGCTTAATACAGGTGAGAGTGGATTACCCATTGCCATACCAAATTTTGAGCATAATATTCCCCATTGAATTCGAATTTGCAATCCTTAATACATAGTTTGATGAGTTCGATGAAGTCGTCTTTCGAGACGGGCAGTGAAATGTTATCCAGGGAATCTATGAGGAACTCTAGTAAATCATCAACTGGGACCTTTGTAAAGAGTGACGTTACATCAAAGCTGACCAGTTTAAAATCATGATTAATGTGTAATTTATTGAGTTTATCAACCAGATCCATATTATTCTTGATATTGGAGTTAGAAATGTTGCCAACTAGGGGATTTAGTAAAGAAACTAACCATTTAGATAGTTTATAAGAGATTGACCCAACTGAGCTAATGATGGGTCTTGCTGGGTTATTGGGCTTGTGGGTCTTGATTACACCGTACATGTATGGCAGTGGAGGGGACGTTGAAGTAAGATGTTTAATGAGCGTAGCTTTGCCTCTCAATAGGGACTTCAGTTTTTTGTTGAACTGGGTGTTGACAGTGTTGAGAGGATTATTTATAAGTTTAGAATATGTTGTGGTATCACATAAGAGGTCATTCATTTTAGAGATATAGTCATCTTTGTTTAAGATCACTACAGTGTTGGCTTTATCTGCTTTAGTGACATGTAGATCCTTATTTTTCTTAAGGGCTTGGATTGCTTTGGTGAATCTTTCTGGACAGTTTGGAACACAAGGCTTGGACATAGATGCATACACGACACCTTTACACATGTTCACTTCTTCACTTGTCAAATTACTGAATTTCTCCTTCCAGTACGGTGTAATCAAGACCCACAAGCCCAATAACCCAGCAAGACCCATCATTAGCTCAGTTGGGTCAATCTCTTATAAACTATCTAAATGGTTAGTTTCTTTACTAAATCCCCTAGTTGGCAACATTTCTAACTCCAATATCAAGAATAATATGGATCTGGTTGATAAACTCAATAACTTACACATTAATCATGATTTTAAACTGGTCAGCTTTGATGTAACGTCACTCTTTACAAAGGTCCCAGTTGATGATTTACTAGAGTTCCTCATAGATTCCCTGGATAACATTTCACTGCCTGTCTCGAAAGACGACTTCATCGAACTCATCAAACTATGTATTAAGGATTGCAAATTCGAATTCAATGGGGAATATTATGCTCAAAAATTTGGTATGGCAATGGGTAATCCACTCTCACCTGTATTAAGCAACCTATATATGGAATTCTTTGAAAAGAAACTATTAAGTAATATTTTACCACCCTCAGCAGTCTGGTTTAGATATGTTGATGATGTATTATGTCTCTGGCCATGTAATGAGGACCTAAAAGCTTTCCTGCCACAACTTAACAACTTAGCCCCTCGATCAAATTCACTGTGGAATTAGAGCAAGACTGTAAATTGCCATTCCTAGACTGTCTGATACACAGAATAGGTAACACTTTTAAGTTCAGTATCTATAGAAAACCAACTAATGTGTGTTCATACATTCATTATTATTCTGCCCACCATAATAAAGTCAAACAGTCAGTATTTTCAACAATGTTCTTACGTGCCTTGAGAATTTGCAGTCCGGAATTCATCGATGAGGAATACAAATATATATATAATATTGGCTCAAACCTTAAATACCCTAGATCTTTCATAGACAAATGCTTAAACATTACTAAGAAAACTTTTTATAGAACTGACCCCAAGCCCACCCATGACCATAAGAATATCTTAATATTACCATTTCACAAAAATTTCTCACACATTCCTGCACAGCTAAAAACCTGGAACGTCAATGTGGCATTTAAAAACTCATGCACTGTTAAACAAATGTTAATCAAGAACTCCCCCAACAACACAATTGGTTGCATTTATAAAGTTCCTTGCAAGGAATGTAATATGTTTTACTTAGGCCAGACAGGTAAAGATCTTGCAACTAGAATTAAACAACACAAATACAGTGTTAGGACAGGCCAGGAATCCAATGCTCTGTTTGTTCATTTGAGGGATAACAAGCATTGCATTGACTGGGATAATGCCTCCTCAATATTACCATGTAATTCAATTGATAGTAGGAACATCATAGAATCTAGTCTTATTAAACATACTGAAGCATTCAACATGAATTTGAGTAACGGCATGTACAAGCTGGACAATTTTGTAATTAAGAAGATTTGTGATCAGGTGAGAAGGCCGGGTCACTTGACCATCTGACCTGACCACCAACCGTTGTGTGCTATTTAAAGATTAGTTGGGTCATTACCTAATACCTGACCATTGTGGACCTGGTCTCACCCTCCTCTGTATATATACACCTTGATTTGTATTACTCTCTCTAGTCTGTACTCACCCCTTATTAGGCTATGACCCATTTGCGAGGGTCCCACTTTGGAAAGTAGGTAGCGCGTCTACGCCTTGGTCACTCGATATCGATATATATATATATATATATATATATATATATATATATATATATATATATATATATATATATATATATATATATATATATATATATATATATATATATATATATATATATATATATATATTTATTCCTTTAGTAACTCATGAAGGTATAATGCTTATTTTTGTCCACCTAATAAGGACACTTAATGTTCTTAAGTATTGATTTAAATTGTGATGCAGTTGTTTTGTTCATTTACAGAGTGCTAACTGCTATAATTCCTCCTACGTGATGGCTTACAAATGGTATGTAATTGATTGAGTTAGTGGAGCGAGAGCCTCCCGGCCACACTTAATTGCCATAATGAGTAATCAATGTCATCACCTGATGCACTGAGGACACCTCAACACACAACATCCCCACCCACGACGGCGACCTTCTGAAGGCGGCAGACGAGGGACGTGGCAGTGAGGGCGGCAGACGATGTGTGTGGTATTAAAGCTGGTAACCTAGGCGGGGTGTGCCAGTGGCCTGTGTAAGATCCCATCATTCTTCTTGATAATTATGTCAAGCGCTATTTTGAAACCCAATAATGTTCTTGATTCCACAGCTTGGGCTGGTAGACCGCTCCATATGTCTACCAGCATCTGTGGTGGTAGAAAACCTAAACTAGACAACCTAAACTAACTTAAGCTAACCTTAACGACTATACAATACACTTATTAATAATATTCTTCGTCTTAAATACAGAATGAACACCATGGGTGATATTATCTTTTATTTTATAAAAATTATTAAATGTTAACTTAAGTTTCTGATAAAAACAGTTAAATCTAAAGTTATTTAAAAAACACAACAAAAGTTTAAACTATGCAGATGAGATAAAACAAACAGTTATAAGAGCAAGTATTAAAAAACCAAATAAACACTGAAACAAAATACATATATATCGATTTTCTTTGTCTTGTGTTAAATTTTTACAAGAGTATATAGTGAGAGAATGGCAGACGAGGCGGAGTGTAGCAGTGAGAGTGGCAGACGAGGAGTGTAGCAGTGAGAGTGGCAGACAAGGCGGAGTGTAGCAGTGAGAGTGGCAGACAAGGCAGAGTGTAGCAGTGAGAGTGGCAGACGAGGAGTGTAGCAGTGAGAGTGGCAGACAAGACGGAGTGTAGCAGTGAGAGTGGCAGACAAGGCGGAGTGAAGAGGGAGAGGGCAGACGAGGTGTGTAGCAGGAGAGGCAGACAAGATGAAAGTGTAGCAGTGAGAGGGCAGACAAGGCGAGTGTAGCAGGAGAGGGCAGACAAGGCGGAGGTAGCAGTGAGAGGGGTAGACGAGGAGTGTAGCAGGGAGTGGGTGACAAAGACGGAGGTAGTGAAAGAGAGGGTAGACAAGGCGGAGTGTAGCAGTGAGAGTGGCAGCAGACAAGGCGGAGGGTGGAAGGCGAGAGGGCAGACGAGGAGTGTAGCAGGAGAGTGCAGACAAGACGGAGGTAGCAGGAGAGGGCAGACACAGAGCAGCAGTGAGAAAGGCAGACAAGGTGTGTAGCAGTGAGAGTGGCAGACAAGGCGGAGTGTAGCAGTGAGAGTGGCAGACAAGGCGGAGTGTAGCAGCGAGAGTGGCAGACAAGGCGGAGTGTAACAGTGGGGACGACACATACACAAACGTCCCAGGCAGAGCGGTCACGTATGCAACATTGAAGAGCTCTCAGCACTTGGTCTTCTCTCCAGTGGGACCAACATGCAAGATCTAAGACCAAGCATCAAGACAGTCTCAACTACGGCCCAACACAAGCACTAACTTATGCTCACTGTATAATCTATGTAGATGTAGCGTAGTTGTACATTAGGTCACGAGTAGCTGTGCACGTGGTTAATACTGTAGACTAAGTTCACTTTTGTTATTCTTAAGTTTTAATGTTACGTCTATGTGGATAAATTTATAGATATTTTGGCAAGGAACCACGAACACTGTGCTATGAATAATAAGTGCATGAAAACTCAGTTATTCTTCTCTCTCTCTCTCTCTCTCATGGCAAGAATATTTCATATGTAAGAAAGAGTCATCACGGTGTGTTGTGTCGCGAAGCCAACTTGGACGCCCACGGTCACAAAGTTGTAATGCCATGGAAATTATGCGATTAGCTTTATAACTTGTGAAGCAGACCTACTGAGGTGGCGCTCCATGAA
This sequence comes from Homarus americanus, assembly GCF_018991925.1. Taxonomy (NCBI): domain Eukaryota; kingdom Metazoa; phylum Arthropoda; class Malacostraca; order Decapoda; family Nephropidae; genus Homarus; species Homarus americanus. The sequence continues at coordinate 5,863,807 of NW_024746161.1, forward strand.
GCACTAATACCGGTTTTACATTTTTTTTTAATTTAAACTTTTATTGCCCTGAAATATTGGAGAACATAAATTACACCATCATAAATCAAAACAAAATATAGTGACCCTTTAATTGGATATCAGATTTATTTTAGAATAAATCTCGGTGTTATTTGGGTCTTATTGACAGAGATGACAATCAAGAATAAAACTGACCAAAAATCATACAATCATAAAAAAATCCTCATTTCATGGGTTTAGAATATAAGAACGAAACTATTTACAATTTCTCCTATTGTGTGAAAACTCCCCTCCAGCATTACATACATCACTCTTTCCAAAATCTTCAGGAAACAGCTCGTGAACCACTGGTGCGGAATATTGAGGTAAAAAAGAATATATAAAGTGATACCCGCGCGCGTGTGTGTGTGTGTGTGTGTGTGTGTGTGTGTGTATGTGTGTGTGTGTGTGTGTGTGTGTGTGTGCCTTTCCTCTAGGTGGGATAAGTGTTAGAGTGTGAAGAGAACAATAGTAGTGATGGCTGAGTTGACGTTTTGTCTGCCTCTCTCTCCCTTCCAGGCCCTGCAGTCTCCTTTCCTGACTCTCCCTCTATTTCACGCCTTTTCCTGCATTTTCCCTTCCTTCCTTCCTTCCTTCCATTTTCCGCCCCCTTCTGCCTCCCTTCCTGTTTCCCCCTCTCCTTTACACCTAGAACTCTCCCTATCCTTCATCCACATATTGTTCTTATCTTTCATTTCACTTTCTGACCAAAAAAATCCAACTGTATCGCTGTGTGGATGGCGTGGGTGGATCATGAATTAAATGTTGCAATTCATCAAAACTTTCTTCATCTTAGTTTCAAAGGAAAAATATCCCATTGCATTATATTGTCTAAATTTCACTATGAATATGTCTGGAATATTTCAGTGGCTGCCATGGATGTGAATATGTTCCGAATAGGATAAATATTATAACTATTTATCTATCTATCTATCTATCTCTCTCTCTATCTATCTATCTATCTATCTATCTATCTATCTTCACTCTTCTTCCACTCATATAGTAGGTGGATTAAGGGTTATTAAAAGAACATAAAATTGAAGAAATAATAAGGATAATTGATGTAGTGAATTAAAAAGAACTTATGAAACACTAAAAGTATCCAAATACCCTCACATCTCATAGCTCACACCTCATAGCTCACATCTCATAGCTCACACCTCATAGCTCACACCTCATAGCTCACACCTCACACTTCATAACTCACACCTCATCGATCACACCTCATAGCTCACACCTCACACCTCACATCTCATAGCTCACACCTCATAGCTCACATCTCATAGCTCACACCTCATAGCTCACACCTCATAGCTCACACCTCACACTTCATAACTCACACCTCATCGATCACACCTCATAGCTCACACCTCACACCTCATAGCTCACACCTCATAGCTCTCACCTCACACCCTAGCTCACATCTCATAGCTCACACCTCAGCTCATAACTCACACCTCATCTCATCACACCTCAGCTCACACCTCAGCTCACACCTCACCTCGTAGCCTCACCTCACACCTCACACCCACACCTCATAGATCACACCACACAGCTCACCTCACACCTCATAGCTCACACCAGCTCATAGCTCACAGCTCACACCTCCTCACACCTCATAGTTCCTCATAGCTCACACTTCACACCTCATAGCTCACACCTCACACCTCATAGCTCACACCTCATAGCTCACACCTCATAGCTCACATCTCACACCTCACCTCAAGCTCACACCTCATAGCTCACACCTCACACAGGCACACCTCATCACACCTCACACCTCATAGCTCACACCTCATAGCTCACATCTCACACCTCATAGTTCACACCTCATAGCTCACACTTCACACCTCATAGCTCACACCTCACACCTCATAGCTCACACCTCATAGCTCACATCTCACACCTCATAACTCACACCTCATAGCTCACACCTCACACCTCATAGCTCACACCTCACACCTCATAGCTCACACCTCATAGCTCACATCTCACAGCTCACACCTCATAGCTCACATCTCACACCTCATAGCACACACCTCATAGCTCACACCTCACACCTCCCACTCTCGACTTACACAAACTGAATCTTCTCTTCACTTTCCTCGACTCGTAAAATTTGTGTTGTAGTGTCATCTAAAACTTAACCTGCGTCTTTTATTTTATTGACACTCGGGTTTAAAGCACTGTACTATACATAGAGGGGAGATCAAAAAATATGTTCATACACTGATTTACAAGGTTTCGTGGATATTACGGACATGATTCTATTGCAACAAACTTCTCGTCTCTAGGAGGGTATGTAGTTGCATCAATGACGTAGATTTACCTCTGACGGAAAATTATCTTTTACATTTATTTTTATATTTACGAATTTTTAATGTAACATTTTTCTCTTTCTCGTGATGGTTTTTGTTTACAGTAACCAGGAAAAAAAGTTGTATTTCATAAATGTTATGTTTTGATGGAGTGCAATTACAAATAAACGTGATTAAAGACAAAAAAATTTTGAAGTGTACTAATTCAATTCAATTCAATTTAAATATTTGATTCCTTGATAGAGGAAGCGGGATCCTAGTGTACCAATAAAATTTTAACATCATCATCATCATTATCATCATAGTCAGAAAAAATGGAATATTATGAATTATTTAGTGCCAAGTAAATTATTAATTCATTTCTGCGTTTTCTTATTTTTTTTTTAGTTTAAATGTTCTTTAAATATAGCTAATAATAATATGTTCTAAATCAGATATTATTGTGTGATGTTTCAAAGTTTTTCAGTTTAGGTTAGTGCTGTTGTGAATGGCTGTGAAATTATCTGCACAATTTGGGTTTAATAAAAATATATTTGGTACTGTGAAAAATGTGCTAAATGTTATCATATGTTCTCTATAAATGCGTCTCATGTCATATAAAAACAGGGATGTGGTGACAACATACAATATATCTGGTGAAAATTACTGTAAACCTTGTGAGTATCCATCGTAAACTGTCTCACTTTACTCTGAAAGACTGTCCGTGATTACCAGGAAAATATAACAGGGAATTCTGTCGACAAAGCTCCAAGCGGCTATTGCACTCGACTCTAGACAAAAGACCATCGAGATCACTGAGATGTACCATTGTTGGTGGTGCAGATAACAAGAGACTCTACCTTACACCGAAGAAGAACTAACTACTAGCCGTGAAACAAAGGAAGAACATAACATAAAGTACTGGACTAAGATGGCGTTACGTTAGAAAAAAAACATGAAAAGGGAGGACGCTCTTCTATAGACGACGACGAGATACCCGATAGCCAATAGCAAAGGCAATCCATTAGCTAAGAGTTCCAGCTATTTCCTTTGACTGTAGAGCCTATCAGCAGACGACATAGTTGAATATTAAGTAAGACGTTCCTGCCTTGTCGCCCGTCAAGTTAGAATGGATATTGGCTGGTCGCGTCACCCAAAGACTGTTAAAACTAATGGAGAGTTTCACCTCAACAGCCGAAACTTTGTCGAAAGCGTGTCCGAGTACTTCCTTCTGATTTGTACGTATTCTTACTGCAGCGTATCTGAGCATGACTAAGATGCCTCCTTGGTGGCATTGTCTTCAGTAGCCTGTAGATGAAACGATTAGTCTAGGTCAGTATTATGGAACACATTTTATCGTCACGCTCTCAAAAAACTTCGGTAACATTTAAGTTTACAGAGGATCTATACGACTCCTGTAGTATATGTGGCTGGTTTGATATATCCTAATGAGCCTTAGGAGTAAGATGGTCGGTAGCGAGATGTAACTGGAGAAAGAGATTGTTTCTAGGGGTAAAAACTTCACAATGGTCGCCTTATATATCGGTGACACTTACCTTACGGCTGCCTTTGATGTTGACCAAAAACGTCCAATATCTGTCCTGGGGCTAAACCGACCAGCTATAAAACCTTTATTAAGAGCGACCGAAAACTGTTGATCTTAAATTGTGAACAAATAAACTGACAAACACTCATATGGACAAAGACAGACAAAACAAACTCATCTGTGACATTTTTAGAAGGACTGGATCACAACTTCTCCTCCCCTTTGACCTCGAGCTTAGATGGCCAATAGTGTCAGATGGTCCAGCATATAGGACTGACGACCGTTTAACATTTGTGAAAGTTTAAAAGATTTAATGCGATCTTCATCGAATATTCTTACCTTGAACTTAACCAGATAATAGATAAAAAAAAGTGCAGTGACTGTATTAGGCCAACCAACTAATATATTCGTAGAGGTCGTATGAATATAGTGGAATCTATCGTACGGATAAATATACGAAAGAACAACACCGCGGAGAAACACGAGTAATACATTTGGCCAGTCATCTCGACCACCCAAAGACCCTAACACCACAGTATTCTCGGTTCTTAACTGTAAAAGGCGAGCCTCGGTCTCCCACTCTGTTCCCAGGTTAAATGGCCCCCAAAACAGAGATCAGGAACTCGGCTTAATCTAAGTTACGAGACAAATGGATTCTGTAATTATTCGCACACTATATTGGCTCTCAGAATGGAAATGAAAGAACGCTTCTAACTGACTCACTTAAGCTATGAGACACTGTCGGTTTCTCCAAGGTTATTGCTATACATTTTCACCCTAAGTGGGGATAAAACTATAACACATCCAACTGGTTAACAAAGATCATTACACAAAAAGCTGAAGCTATGAGAACGTTTCTAACTGGTTGACTAAACTACGAAAGAAAATATAGAAGCCTATCCAAAATGCTGCTAGATTTGCACTCATACTAAACCGGAACTAGATGCGTTCTCTTACAGCTATTTACGGTAATATATAGCATGAAGGAAGCCCCGAGAACCACAAGAAACCCCGAGAACCCGAACCGTAAGCTAGCAAGGAACCCGTAAACCAGCGGCTCACTTGAGGAGGTTTGTTCAAATAGGTTATCAAGAAAAGTTGGTCATTTTTCACTCTCATCACCACTCAGACAAAACAATAGATATCGGATCTTCAGTTGGTGAAGTTGAGGCGGGAGCGTCTTAATAATTCTGGGGGCAAAGAGGCGAAGAGGTGATTTAGGTTTACGTGTTTTGAGATAAGTGTGGTGGTGGTGGTGGTGGTGGTGGTGCACTACCACTACGACTACCACCACTCCACTACGACCACCATTCACTATCACCACTACCGTTATCACTGCTACAACCACCACTACGACTACCACCACTACCACCACCTCTACCACCGCCACTACCACCATCACTACCGCTATTATCCACCTTTACGTGCAACACTACCATTATTATCAAACAATTTACCTCGAACACTATTATTATTATTATTAAAACAAATATACCTGCACCACCTGCCATTACAAAGACCTCTTACATTATTGTTGTTGCCGAAATTAAAACTCATTAAGAGAATCAATGTAATTATCATCAGTCCTAATATAACCTGTACAACATTTATCATTTTACCTTCACATGTATAACAACAAACAATTGAAATATTTTACTAAGGTATTGACGAAGTTTATACAAATGTAAACATATACATTATATTATGTTTTCTAAATCTGTTTGTTTATGAATTTAGACTTTTTAAATGGTATACCGACTAACAAAATTTATACAAGTTAAGGGGTGGGTGGGACATATCTCTCTCAGAAGGTCTCACGGGTATATAAAGAATATATCTATATATCTCTCTCTTCAGGCGGACCATGGAAGGGTAGATATCTCTCCCAGAAGACCTTGGGAGAAGTCTATCTCTCCCAGAGGAGTCCATGGGAACGACTCTATCAACATACCACAACCACTACAGTACCTCCTCCACACTACACCATTCAACACCACCACCCACCACAATACACCCCGTCAACACCACCCATCACCGCAATACACCACAATGCATCAACACCACCACCACAATACACCCCATCAACACCACAATACACCCGCCAACACCACCCATCACCACGCACACCCATCAACACCACCCATCCACCACAATGCACCCCATAAACACCACAATACACCCCGCCAGCACCACCCATCACCACAATACACCCCATCAACACACACCATCACCACAATACACCCCATAAACACCACAATACACCCAATCAACACCACCCATCACCACAATACACCCATAAACACCACAATACACCCGCCAAGCACCACACCCATCACCACAATACACCCCATCAACACCACCCATCCACCACAATACACCCATCACACCACCGCCTGACCGAATACACCCAACACCACCCATCACCACAATACACCCCGTCAACACCACCCATCACCACAATACACCCTCAGCACCACCACATCACCACAATGCGCCCCGATCAACACCACAATACACCCATCAACACCACAATACACCCCGCCAACACACCCATCACCACAATACACCCCCATCAACACCACCCATCACCACAATACACCCATAAACACCACAATACACCCCGCCAACACCACCCATCACCACAATACACCCCATCAACACCACCCATCACCCACAATACACCCCATAAACACCACAATACACCCCATCAACACCACCATCACCACAATACACCCATAAACACCACAATACACCCCGCCAACACCACCCATCACCACAATACACCCCATCAACACCACCCATCACCACAATACACCCCATCAACACCACCCATCACCACAATACACCCGTCACACCACCCATGACCACAATACACCCATCAACACCACCCATCACCACAATACCCAAATCAACACCACCCATCACCACAATACACCCGTCAACACCACCCATCACCACAATACACCCCATCAACACCACCCATCACCACAATACACCCCGTCAACACCACCCATCACCACAATACACCCCATCAACACCACCCATCACCACAATACACCCCGTCAACACCACCCATCACCACAATACACCCCATCAACACCACCCATCACCACAATACACCCCGTCAACCCCACTCACCAATCCGACGTCAACAACTATAAAATTTTCCTCTTCGTGAAATTTCAGTCAACATTTTCCACCCAGAGGGACTTTTTGCCCAGGCGTAGTAGATGTCCTTTGGAGTCTCTAAGCTTGGACAAACACACACACACACACACACACACACACACACACACACACACACAAAATCAGCTTAACATATTTTCTCAGCTATCGCAATAAATCAGAAGGAAACGCTTTGTTATAGAAGGATTACGTTGGCTCGGTAAGACTTAAGCTGGGTAAGAAGTCAGAGAGAAATTATATAAGAGAGAAAAGTCCGGTAATGGGAGATTATGATGACTTTATTACATCTATGACACAACATTCGTGCTGACTTATTTATTCTTGATCACTTGAGTACGATGATTTTACGTCCTGAGTACTATCTTTTTTATGTCTTGAGTACGATGTTTTTGTTTTTACGCCTTGAGTACGATGATTTTTACCCTTTGAGCACGACGACTGAACCTCATGAGTACGGCGACTTGGCTTCTTAAGTACGATGACTTTACCCTTGAGCAAGTTGATTTTGCCCCTTGATTGCGACGACTTTATCCCTTGAATACGACTTAACTTCTTGAATACAACGACTGAGTCTCTTGAGTATGCGAGTTTACCCCTTAAATATGACGACTTAACCCCCAGAGTACCACGACTTACCTCCTAGAGCAACATGTCGTACTCAAGACATATAGTAATTTTATTTAAAGGATTAAAACGCCATTATTGAAGGCTTCTATTTTGTACTCATGGTGTTAAGTACTCAGGGACTTAACTTCGTACTCAAGAGGATAAACTACATCCCTCCTTTTGACTCATTTTTTAAGTGACAATTTTGTTTTATGATTTACTTTTCTTGTCTCTGTGTGGCAATTGGTGGCATGTAGTGGAAAAAAATAAAGTAATCTGTATGTGTTTTTATTGATGAAAATGAGAGATGGAGAGAGGGAGGGTTGGAAAAAAGGAGGGTTGGAAAGAGGGAAAGAGACAGAGAGAAAGAGAGAGAGATGATATAAACACTCCCCCTCCCATACACACATACACTTAACAGCAGCATTTTCTCTCAATATCTAAAACTGAGAGACGAGACTAAACTGCCAGCGGTGTATCAGAATAGTTCATCTTCAATAGCACTCTTGGCTTCGTAAATCAGCTTCTGTTTGACAAATCTCTATTGATTGTAGTTTACAGCCGTCCGCCAGACCAGGGACATTCCACCCTATTTTAGGAGTCGTGGTGGCTCCCAGTTCCCTAATTTATCATGATACTCTCGGGAGGGGGAGACAGGACGGCAAACACAAGACCGACAAAGGAGATGAAATCGGATATCACCAATCCCAGGATTTGGTAAGACTATAAGAATAAGTTTGACTTAGGTTTAGGTATATTAAGTAAGGTTAGGGGCAACTTATGTAAGGTTGCGTTAGGTAGGCAATGTTAGAGTAAGTAAACTTAAGTGAAGTTGTGTGATTTTAGAATAAGTCACGTTAGGGTAGCGCTTGGTGAAATTAGGTTACGCCACCTACATAAGACTTGGTCATCAAGAAAAGTATTTATAGTCTGAGGGACGACATGTCGGGAAAACCAGAATTCGTAAAATGTAGCCCAGGTCAGTTAATTATCGAATAAATCTTCTTAAGAAGATAAACGTCAAGTTAAGGAAGGATTAGATACAACTAAGACGATCTGCGTCACGGTAAGATGTGGCTTCAGATGTAATTCTTGCGAGACAACAGAAAATGGTCAGCAGAGCGAAACTGCAACCATGGCAGAGCCTCCAAGATAAAATCGTTGGATTTTCTACTTAAAGAACCATCAGCGTCGCTTCAAGAAAGAGTTATAGAAGGTTATATTCTGGAATCCCATATATCGCCTCTGGTTCCAGCCACCTGACCTTGGCCGTGCTATAACACTTTCATATGGACACTAAGAGACAGTTACGTTAATGCAACACAAGAGAGTTACAGAAAGCATGCAACATTTAAATCAGATAATTCCATATTATAGAAACGTCTCTCATTATATGTACACTATTAACCTTCGTAGACATAATTGTTTCTGCTAAAATAACTTTATAAGCTTAAGAGTTTAGGCGATATAACATGTTGTGCTCTCAAAGTCTTTACATCAGTTTTTTTTGTTACTCTCCTAGACGAAAACAAAGTGCGTATCTTTTCAGTAAACTACATTATGTAACCCTACATTAATCTAAGATATTCTGCTAGTACAGTATCTGGGATTCATTGCTCATTGTCTTCCACGATCAAGAAACTTACAGGTAAATTGCGACATGAAAGTTTAAGTACGACTGTGAGACATTTGGCGTTAATGACGATAATAAAACCTTAAGGATGAAGGAGACAGTCCATTATCGAAGCCCACTAACACCTTATTCAATATTATTGCCGGTACACTAACACTCCAAACTCTCCTTTGTTATTTACATCTAAGAGACAAGTAATCCATTCAACAAACTCAGGCAAGGTTTATGAGGGATCAAGAATGACTAGCATGGAACTGATCCCATTTTCTTTTGTTTTAATTGACTATTTTTTGTTCTTTCTGAGCGACACAATCTCCTTGGTTCTTACCGGATCAGAGAAGGTTAGTTTCCCCGCTGGTGATGTAGGAAGGGATTTTCAGTCTCTCTCTCTCTCTCTCTCTCTCTCTCTCGCTCTCGCTCTCGCTCTCTCTCTCTCTCTCTCTCTCTCTCTCTCTCTCTCTCTCTCTCTCTGAGTATATTTTTTCTGAAGAAGGTGAACTAGGTCAAAGCTCAAACTGACAGCTCTGATAAAGCCAGCTTACCTATTTGAGTTGACTTCAGAATCCCTCTTTAATATCATTCTTCCTTTGTTTTTTTTATCCTATATCGAATTTCGGTAAGACACTAGAGTCCTCGCTTTCCAGAGTTCTCCATTACCTGCATCTGCTTCCCATTGATGTATTTTCTTCTTCATTTTCCTTAACTATATTTAATCTGTCATCTGGCGGTGTTTAGTATTGTACTTCCAAGCACACCACGAAGAAACGATCACATAAGGTTCTGGCCACTGGCATGATTCTCCTTACGTGTGTCTCAACTCCTGTGTGTGTGTGAGAGAGAGAGAGAGAGAGAGAGAGAGAGAGAGAGAGAGAGAGAGACTGGTACAACATACCTGGCATTCTGGAGTAAACATCGCAAGCATGCCAGTCAGGCGATCCCAATGCGATGTCACTATTCAGGCGGCGAGAATTTCACAATGAAACAAGAATGTAATTAAATCAATTCATATCAGATACAAAATCATATCGTAAATAAGCTCATCAAAGGCAAACAAATTTTCACATGTTAAATTTCTTATTATGTGGAAGCTTAAATCACATACAGAAAAAGCTTTGGATATATTTAAGGTAGTTACTTATTACCCTGGATAGAGATATAGAGTATTTATAAGCCCAGGATATGTAATTAGAGGATTAAATACCTAAATCAAATTACGTGTGGTATCCCGTTCTAAATTACCTCAGTTCTATAAAAAAAAAGGATTGGTTTAATGTGAACGCACTTATTGTCGTTATGTTTATTAGCAAATGTTGGTGACGAAGATTACTGGGCACCTTTATACCTGTCTGTACTAATGAGACATCACCTGTGTATTAACGAGTCGTGGTCTGCATGTGTGCTAACGAGTCGCTTGAAACCTCACCTCCGACGCTCGAAACCTCATCTCCAACTCCCGAGACCCCACCCCCGAAGCTCAAGACCCCAACCCCGATGCTCGAGTCCTCTACCTAGACCCTGACGTTCGAGACCTC
>NW_024746161.1:5879645-5959645 GCF_018991925.1 Homarus americanus
TGGCTGCTCCGAGAGGAGCGCCAGGTACGTCTTGACCCTTCGATGGTCAAGGATGTTGTGGTGTGTGTGTGTGTGTGTGTGTTACCCGCATGGACGACAGTAGACTGACAAAGCAGCTACTTTACAATCACCTAACGAATAGTAAACGTAACGCTGGGAGGAGCATCACACGAGAAAATGTCAATACTTTCGAGTTAGCCCGACTGCATACCGAGGCAAACAAGCGCCGACGCCCCTCCCGCACTAGATGTAGCCCTCCACACGTGCAACATCTGCGGACGACCATGCCGGTCCCGTATTAGCCTCTCTAGTCACCTCAGAGCTCACCAAAGTAGTTGTAGTAATAGCAGTGTGTGTGTGTGTGTGTGTGTGTGTGTGTGTGTGTGTGTGTGTGTGGATCCGGTTCTCAAAGCTGTTTAATTAGATATAAATGACTTCGTTCATTAAGTATGACAATATTTTGGCTGAAGATGCAAACTCCATATGATTATTATGTTCGGAATTCGGTCTTGTATTATATATAAAAAAAAATTCCTCAATATGTACAATGTTCATCATGTTATTAGCATAGTAATAACACAGGTACACACACTAAAAATTATTCAGCAGCCTTGTCATATTGTATCACGCCGTAAGGGTGCTGAATAATTTTTTAGTGGGTGTACAGTAGTACAGACCGGCCAGTGAGGCCATCCCGATGTGTGCCAATAAGTTGTAAACGCAATAAAAATTATTCGGCACCCTTACGGTGTGATACAATATGACACGGGTGCAGAATAAATTTTAGTGGGCGTACATTGTGCCCAGGTGCCAGCCGCACTATTACGGTGTAGCCCAGTGTACCGCACGCTATCAGCACCCAAGTAGTACCACACTCCCACACATCTATACATGTAACCCGTTCTTGCCACTTTCCTTAATTACGAACGGAACTGCGAAATACTTATATAGGGTGTATTATGGGCCTCTCTTTAAAAAATGTAGTGTCTCTCCATTTATAGAACTTCCGAGCTTCGCTTCCTGGAGAAATAATATACACAACTAGAAATGAAAAACCATCTGAAAACCCGGGGTGCGTAAACTCATATTTTAGTCACTTGGAAAATGGACCATTTTTATAACACAGCCTGTAAGGGCGTAATATATTTTCAGATATTCTCCATGTGTGTGTGTGGCAGGTAGGTCATAAAGGAGAAGCCCACTATCCCTGTGTGCCGTAAAATATGACGGAGAGGGAGGGAAGGTTGGCCTCAGACTCAGCCTCGTGAAGAAGATCCACACTCGAGGAAGTAAGGTCTCCGGGGCACTGGGTGAAGGTCCCCGGTGTCTTGTGATTTATATTCCTAGCGGTAAATAAGTTAGGAATATATTGTGTAGATATTAAAAGTGTTTATTTACCTTTAAGAGATAAAGGTGTGTTTAGGAGAATGTTTGATCCTGGTGAGTAACAGAAATGAGGGGACGGGGAGTTTGAAGAGGTTAAATGTTTTACCTACATTTTGTCTTTTTGTCATTTGCAAATTCTGTCTGTTTACATAATTCTTATAAAGTTGACGCCTGAGTCCAAGCTGAGAGAAAATAAAACATCTTTGTTTAATTAGCTACGTGAAGGCTCAGACCTTAATCTCTGGTGATAAAGTCTTTGAAGGAAAAATTTGGTGATTCTTCGAGGGAAGATGTCAGACCTCAAGTGCACCATTTTGAACCTTTTGCTTGTATACAAGGTTTTATCGACTGTGTACTGTGCTATCTGGTATAAAATGTACACTCTCATAGGCAAAGGACGATTACCATGGTATTACATATTAATACGGAAAAGAATATTCTGTTTTCTCATAACCAGAAGAGATTCCAGGAATATATGATATTCATGAAGGAATGCATAGTCAATGTACACAAATGCATGTCCAGTCGGTAATACTAACTTACAAACACAAGAACATCAGTCCACCAACACGATCTTATTCCATTCATATCATTACAAACAAAAACAAAAATCCGAAACATATTTAAGCTTTAGAATCACTATCATCATGTAAGAACTTCAATCTGCATACATTAAGAATAAATGAGATTTACTATGGCTAATCCGCTCATGGCATGCAAAACTCTATGACAAGAATCAGTTTGAAAGCTTTGGGTGGTTGGCGTATAACATAATGCCATGTTTATTATCTCATCGTCTAGTATTGGGAATGTGAACAGGAACCAATCACCATCACCTAACCTAACCATCACGTCTGAGAAGCTCAGGAATGTGTATATCGCGAGTGAAATTTTATGAGCATTTGGAAGTGAAATCGCAAAACATCGACAACTAAATGAAAAATTAAGTAGGCGCCGTGAAGAAGAGCCCTAAGACGGCAGCGGTAAAAACTTCAGTGAACGTCTACGGAAATACTGTATGTCTGGGGGGAAAATCAGTGTGTTGGAAAAAACATGTAACTCCAAGTTAAAAGACAGAGAGTTTTGAAATAAATACTGAATTCCTTGCAGCATACAGGGTGTCTCAGTAAAATGTATATACTTGTATATTGCCGTTCAGATATTCGTGGCGACCGCGTAAGTGCTTGCATTACAACAACAACAATGTCCTCACTTGTTGATGTGCGAGGTCCCCGACTGAGACATCACCATGGTGGTTGTGGGAGATGGTTACCCGTGTCAGGGAGGGCAAACTGTCACAGTCCAGGTAATACAGTACATACCAATCCCGAGTTAAACCAGGCAATTTCGCTAATAATGAAATATAAAGTTAGATCATATGACCTCGGATCAAAGAGAAATAATACTATACAATGAATGCGAAAGACAGAAAATCCCAATAAGGTTTAAAGGAAATGTAACAAAGTCCTCCAGAAAAAAAATGTAGTGGTAGATGCACAGGGGAAGTAAGAGAGTCCTGCAGAAAGAATGAATACACACAAGCGGGGTAAAGTTGCATCGTTTTCAAAACCTGATTGACGTGAAAAGACAAAAGACATAAATAACAGTAAAAAAAACCGGGGAGAAAGTATCACAGAATGGAAAGTAATTTTTATACAGGAAGGAAAGTAATTGTCTAAAAAATAGACAAAAAAGCCAATTGTTTGGAAAATAAAAAAAGAGAAGCGAGATGAAAAAGAATATAGATAGAAACAGTTGATACAGGGATGGGGAGACTAGCCTATATATGGTTACACAGGCAAGAGGAAGTGTAGCTGCAGACTGAATGAAAACAACAATATTTCCCCAATCTGTATAAAGAAAGCGAAATAAAAACAGAATAAAAGAATTACAAACATTTCTTATCACAGTGGACAAGAAGGACAAAGGGATTTTGATAGCGTGAAGCAAAATGTATAACAATATAGGAACATAGGAACATAGGAAAAAAATTAAAGATTTATTCAGTAAACTTTTCCCCTTTGAGAGATGACTGAAAATGTCATGCTGGTAAGTGATGATAAAAATTCACGATGCATTTATGACTGCACAGAGAATGAACGATGAAAGAAAAGGAAAATTATGAGAATTTTCAGGTCCTTATGGTGTGCCTGAACGACCTGAGGGCCATAAGAATATTAAGAATTGATATCGTGATGGTGAGCGTGAAGCATCATGAGGGCATGGCTAGACGTAAGGTGGAGAGTTGTTTGAGAGTGTGATGTGCTGTGTCTATTGATCAAAGTGCGAAGGTTAGGTTAGGTTAGGTTAGGTTAGGTTAGGTTAGGTTAGGGCCTCAAATATTTTCGGTGTTTCCTTAACAATCCCTCTTCGAGTTTCCATATCTCCGCCGACCCAGCTTTTACGTTCAATTATTTAACCTAATAAATTAATATATCAACCATTATTCCCTCATTTGTTAATAATATGGCAATACAGTATATTATTATTTCCTTGGCATAATGAAGCATAGTTGTTCACTTGTTATTCTATCAATATATATTATCGTTAGTTTTCTCCTGTAGCACAATAATTTAAAGGCTCTCTAACCATCTTCTGAAGGTGTCCACGCTACTGACTCACACAACAGTACTGGCCAAATTATATTGTGTTCCAGTGGCCTTTTTCTCAAATTAAACTTATTAACCATTTTTAATACATCTAATACTATCATTACTATTTTTAATTTACATATTCTTGCTTCAATTCCTCAGCTATATCTATCATTATAACTTATGATATTTCCAGACTTCACAATATTTTCTACTTTTTTTAATTCCTCGTTGCCCACTATAACCAGGTTTTTTTAATACTTTCTCAATTTGGAAGTAATTATTAGTTCTGTCTTTACTGAATTAACTCTACTACAGTCTTCTCATTTATCCAGCAATTCCTTTTCACCTTCTTCACTCACATCAGTATCACCTGAATAAATCTATCTCATTAACTTTTCTCATTACATTACGTAACTTCCTGACAAACACTACTAAACAATCTAGTAACTTTGGTACTTATTAATACTACAACTTTCTGATGACAGTATTGAGAATATGTATTTACCTTAAGACTGTACCTGGGTGGGACTTAGTTTTAGATGATACTAAAACCAAGAATTAACAAGAGTCAATTAACCTCTCTTGTCTTTTCATTAACAAACCTACTCTTTATGTGGTCCTACTTCTAGTATTGTATCCACCGTAACAACTCTCAACAATAAAATATCCTATTACTGTATTAAGATTTTTTTTTTAATATTCATAAAACTTTCCTACAAACTTCATTATATTTTTTTATATTTCTGATATATAAATCTGAATGTTTGACGAACAGAACCCTGTCTAACACTGCCCAATGTTGCTTTCCAGAACTACTATATTGTTTTATATAACCAGGACTGTAAATATATGACACTGAGCATAATAAAAGGAAGAGCGTTGCTGATAAGAATTTAATCAAGGAAGGATAAAAAGCTAAAATAGAATCATGTTCACCACTTGATATCCAAGACAACACCCAACGCATTAAGAATTTTGTAGGTGCTGAGGGTACACTGTCACCTCACAATTGAGATGTAAATTTTATGAATGGAAACAGATCGTCTGTGCATGCCATTACAGACATGATGACTCAATAATTCTGCCGTGAGATCTCGACCACCTGACAAAGAAAAGAGTAAGACAGCGAGAGTCTGGTAACTGCATCACACAACTGTGAGCCTTTTGACCAGAATAAATGAATTCTAAGGATCCTCAGTCAGGTATAATCGATTAAGAAAAACGTTCCAGGGACCTTGGGACAGATATAAAGGTGATGAGGCGAGAGGAGAAAAATTTTATCTGCAGTGGTCGCTTTTAAGAATCACTTTGGCGTAGTTATTGATAAATGTCTGTGAATCGATAAGATCACGTGGAAAATAATATTCAACTTAAAATGAATACCATCATTACTAACCTAACCTGACCGAACCTAACCTAACCTAACCTAACCTAAGCTCTCGTGAATGCTAACCTATCTCGATTTAGGAACAGTTTTAAACTATGACTTCCTAAAAGAAAAATTAAATATTGTAGCATTTATGAACTACTTGATATTAAGTTATAACAATAAAAAAAACTATCCCCATTTGTCAGAAACGTCAGATTGAGTTTAATGCTAAATTGTCCAATTATCTCAATTTGCTTATACACAAACACACACACACACACACACACACACACACACACACACACACACACACACACACAGAATCATTTACGAAGCTCAATGTTATCGTATCGACAAAGCCTCAATAATCTTTAAGCAGAATTCATAACGTGTTTTTACTCTCCGAGACTCGCCGTTGTGCCTCCCTTGTGATCGTCAAACATTCATCATCGTCTAAGCTACAAGGAATCTCTACCAATCGCTTGTTATGAATGGGGATGCAATATATTTACAGCTCCCTTTACAAAATAGTTAACAAGATAGTGCAAGTGTATATAACTCTTTTAGTAGAGTATTTGTAGTGTTGGACCAAGACTTAACGAGTGCAAACGTGAATGACGTTGATTATTATTGGAGACGAAAGACAAAACTAATGGAGAACATACACAATATTTTTCTCCGCAGTTGAATGAAACAACAGGAAATAAGACTTTTAAAACCTTGGCTGCTGTTATTCTTTCACTTCGTCCGCTCACATCCATCTTCCATTTTGGTGACTTTGTAAACATTTGCCAAATTGCATCTCAGCTTATTTATTCAGGTCAGGTCTTGGGTGTGTAGGAGACAGCTCTCCAATACTTTCCAGACCTATATTGCGCCATTATCACCCGCCGGGGCTTTTACCTTCACAATTTCTTGTTTGGTATCGAAAATTTGCACTTTATGTAAACTTGGCTTTGAAATTTGCAGTTGTTTGGGGAATATCGTGAGGCAGGAGTCATAGGGATGAGCTTTCAGCGAATTTGTAACATTTTATTTTATGTTTAAAGATATGTTCAACTTTTGTTGCGGCACTTTACAAATTGTCGAACTCGTCTCCAGGAACAAGAAAAAAAAACGACTCTACTGAAACACTTAAACAGTAAAATGACAATTTCTTCTCAAGATTCTCACCAAGATACTGTTTAGTCGTCCTCATGAAATAAAAAGTATCAGCATTATAAGATTTGAAAATACTCTCGGCGTCCCTTGGCTGTGGTTACGTTAGTCAGGAGCTGTGAAGTCTGCGGATATTGGTTTGTATCCTATCAAGGCTCCTTGCCAGCCTCTGTGATATCAGTGGCTGGCCGGTTCAGCACGCGTAATACTGTTGCTGTCACAACAGAAATTCAGTCAAATAATTTACTTCCTATGTTTCATGGTACAATCCCAATGTGGTTCAGAGGGGCTACTGCAGCTACTGAGGTTGATAAGGTGTCCTCACTGTACCATGAGTTACCGTGCACAGATGAACTTGATTTTACTCAGGTACCTCAGTCCTAGGGAGTAGATGCTTCCATGTATTTTTGGATATCATGAGCCAAATGTCTAGCTAAATGTTGAAATAAAATAAAATAAAATAATCTTTCCACACCATGACTTATATTCCCCCAAAATGGAAGGAAGATAAAGACAGATTAAAGGTATTTAATTAGGGATAACTGACACTCCATTTACACTTACATTCATATCTTCTTTGATTTAGAGATCTATTAATTATTTTTCTTACTCGATTTAAATAACTTTTACATGATGGCATTTTTCCCCGTGCAGTTATTTCCATAAACTACCATAAATCTTTTTTTTTTAAGATGATTAACGAAAAAGAAAATATATATAGCCATAAAATTTATTAATGACTCGAATATTAATAATACTGCATCACATATTGACAATCGAGTTTCCTCATTCATTATTCATAGCAAAATGCTTCAGTGACATATCATTAATCGCATCATGTAAAAATATGCACAAAAGAATATGCTTAATTCTTAAAAGCTTTATCTTGTCGAAAAACTATGAATTAGCTGACAATAATAAGGCTGTTTTAGATTATGGTTATTATTATCACAAATACACCATTAAATACCTTGCTGGAAAAGCCGCAGGTGACAACAAATGTGAAGAAGGCGCCAACGTTCTCGAGACACTTAGAGAGGCATGTCTTAGCTCTGTGTGTGTGTGTGTGTGTGTGTGTGTGTGTGTGTGTGTGTAATGTGTGTGTGTGTGCAAACAGTAAACAGGAGTTCAGGTGACCAACACAGACACACCCTCCGTAGTGTCTGACGGGGATCTACTCGGTACCACGCCCTCGAAATCAATAAATGACAGAAATATACGTAAGAAATAATACAGATAATGACACCTTCTGGAGCTTCTGGGAGACCAAGGTGGGTGAAACATGGCGGCGAATATATATTATCAGAGTTATGAGACGACAGTATGAGGGAGGTTCCGCCACAAACACCCATGACAAGCTACAGACAGATAGCCAACACACCACAATTAATTCACGGGAACATATATTGAACTAATCGTTGCATACATGTTAAACTAATTATAAATATTAACTGTAAATTCCGTAAACAAACGTCTACATGCAAAACCCGAATACAAGAAGAGAAACATAACCTGCGCCAAAATGATATGAAAGGAATATGAAAGTTAATACATACCACAAAATCCGGTCCATGGATCATTTATCTGTAAATATAAACATCATTGGATAAGAAAAGTAACTAAGAAGACATAATCAAATCATTTTTTTTCTAAATATCAATCAAATCATCAAATAACAGGCATCCAGATAAACAGGCATCCAGATATTGATCGCGCATTTGCATAAAAAAAAAAGTCAGTCATGTAAACTAGTGTCTTTGTATAGCGTGACCAGCTGATTGAATACATGAATATCTCCGTCCCTTACCTGGTGGTCTCACTCTGGTTAACTCGTTGTGTGATAATGCTGGTGATAATGGTGTATTACTGCACTTATACAACTAAGGTCTATAAGTGCATATACTAGATTACTAATTACACTAGTCATACTCCCAGCTACTGTTTCACAAGCTTAAACTGTGAACGTCCCACCTTGATGGCTTGTGTAATAAACAGTTCAGAAGTATATATCCAAGATAGAACTACCGAGAGACAGTCAAAAGGTTAAACTCATTCACATATGATCTTAAACCAACATAAGTCACCTCGCAAAAAATCTTCCTGTGGGGGTTTGCTAAAAAAAAAAAAAAAAAAAAAAAAAAAATAAATAAAATATATATATAAATAAATAAATATATATATATATATAAAAAATAAAAAAATATATATATATATATATATATATACATTAATATAATCGGATTTCCCCTCGAATAGGGATTTTTAACAAACAAAACAAAATACTACTATAATCCTCTTACAGCCCTAACCGAGGTACGACCAGGGCTGCATTCCGAATAAAAACAACAGCAAAAAAAAGAGAACCGAAAAATAATAGAGAAATAAGCAAATGTGACCTGTCTATTTTTTGTATTCTACTAAACCACAGAGAGAGAGAGCAGAACAGAAAAAAAAAAGTTTTCCAATCCATTAAATAATGACAATTCAGACCATGACAAATAATTTGCTGTGGCCAACTGTGGGTTTGGGGACATCATAGAGTAACCCAGCTTATGGTGATTGGTCGGCCATTAGCGTTATTTAGTTCCACACTGTCTGTCTGTCAGATCAATCCAGTGGCATAAAATTAAACCTGTCGGATAAAATATTTCTGCGTGTGGTCACCTTTTCACTCTTTTTTCTTTCCAATATTGATGTATAAAGGCGGATGGTCAATGGTGATAGTGAGTGTCTGGGGAATTATAAAATATTGTGTAATGATGTACTGTGCACCCTATAAGAAATTGTACACTCGAGGTATTGTGCACCGATTTATTATTGTGTTCCCGATGAGATATTGTTCACTTGCTGTATTGTGCACTCGAGATGGTGTTGTGCATCTGATGTTGTACTGTGCACTTGACCAGCTACTGTATTCTAAATAAAGTAATGTGGAGTTGATGAGGTAGGGTATATTAAATATGGTATTGCGCAAGAGATGAAACATTAAGAATTTATGAGATCCTGAGCACTAAAACAGTGAGAAGAGCAAGCTAGAATCTCATAAACATGATGAAAACTGATGATATAGTTTGGTCTTGAATTTATGAGGTACAGTGCAACAAAATTGTATTAGATATATTTTGCGCTTGAGATTTATGACGGTATCCTTCAATGTATTGTGTCTTGTCACTGCCATGTACAAATTCATGAGGTATTGTACTTCACAAATTTATGAGATATTGAGGCCACTGTACACATGAGGTACTGTGCATCAGAAAATCACGAGGAATTATACATTATGAATGCATATAACTTATTATGCACACTAAACTAAGATAGAGTAATGTGCTCAAGAAAGGCAATAGCCATTAGTGCTAAAAGAATAATGCATATAGTGGTTAAAGACCCGGGATAGCGACGTGTTCCTCCGGCTCCATCCAAAACAGATAATCTTCCTTCTTAAAAGTTTTCCTCGCCTTGCCAGAAGATTGCCTGCAGTCTAGAGTCTTGTTATCGCCTCTTTCCTCTTACTGCTTCATATAATATCGTAAAGAAAACAACTGTACAGTAGGATCAGGAGAAAATATCACTGAGTGCAAGTCACGTCCAGGTATTGCTTCCATTATGGTTCTTATATTGGGCAGCTGACTGGGCTCACATCAAGGCCATATATTAGTCTTCGGTCAAACATAGCCATTTGTAGTAAGAGAAATTACGTTATAAAAACAGAATAAAAAATTTATAAAGGGAAACTTGGACAAACGTTTGACGGGACAATAATATAACTTTTGAGCAAAAATTTAATATCTCAGAATTTTTTTTACATATTTTTGGAATGCCAGAAAGACCACTTTGCTTTTTCACTCGCCAGTAACTCACTAACTCATTTTCTCACTCCCTCACCCACTGACAGAGAAATATTAAATGTCACTTACTCAATGGCAGAGAAAAATTGATTTCCACGGTGGCGCAGCTCTTGTGTCAGGTTACGTCTATATGTTTTCTGTATAAAACAGTTATAACACGGGACTCACTCTCTGTCACCACAGACAGTCTCGTGTTTGACCGTCAGTTCACAATATATGCCCTTCTAACCTTTATGATCTTGAAAGGGATATCATTATGATAATTATTGTTGTTAATATAAGTATTATCCTTCGTTTCGTCTTTTTCTTTATATCATTATCATCTTTTTATTATAACATGCATGATATCGAACGATCGATTAATCTGTATACACTACCTTACAGATTTTTGTGGAGACCGCGTGAATACTTGTATTACAACAGCAACATTGTCCTCACTTATGGGAGACATCACACATCAAGTGAGGACAATGATGCTGTTGTATTATAAACATTCAAGCGATGTCCAGAAAAATCTGTAAGGCAGTGTGTATTCATTTTTGAGACCCCCTGAATGTAAAGTGGTAAATTTTTCACGGAAAAAACAGTGATTCAGAAAAAGAAGAGAGAGGCAATAATGATAAAGCCACAAAGCGGTGAGGGTGATCGCTGGTAACTGATAGAACATGAGGTCACTGTCGCTCATCCAAGGCTGAACAAATATATTACGTTAGATTGAATGTTTGTGGCTGTGTTATTGGCTCCATGTGTTAACCTGACTAGATTTATTACATATAACTGGTTAATCAAATTAAAATACATTATATATATATATATATATATATATATATATATATATATATATATATATATATATATATATATATATATATATATATATATATATATGTGTGTGTGTGTGTGATACGTCCACAATACTCGTACGTTTGGTTTTGGGCCAGAAAGGTTGCGTTCAGAAAGTGTTTTGTTGTGTTAATTGAAACGATGATCCACCTCTTTAGTTGTTGGATTAAAATTTCACTTGTTTATATGTGCACTCTTCTGCTCATCTGCCTGGTTTATGTATGTATGTATGTATGTATGTATGTATGTATGTATGTATGTATATGTATGTATGTATGTATGTATGCATGTATGTATGTATAATTATTTGTACTTTGTATATGCCTTTGTACAATAGCAAATAACCTACTCATATTATCAATTAATGTGAGAATTACACCAATAGATACATAGATATAAGGGAAGAGACTATAAACCAGTAATAAGGATAAATTATATATTCCAAGAATGCAGAGACCAGTAACGCATTTCGTTTTGAAAGTCATGAGAGTTCAGAAATTTAGATACAAAAATGTGTACACGAATTAAAATACTCTTACATTTACATATCAAACAAAATGCGGATGTATTCAGCTGAAGTCCTTATCCCCAGCGCCCTCAATCCCCTGTTTAATATGATCTAATCCTACTAATACGTCGATTGTAATCCGGTCAAATATCTGTTTACCATGATCGAGAGCACCGAGTCTCTCTCACTATAGTGTCGGATACAAAATTAAATCTTTACATGAGATAAAACACTGAAGCAGTTTATGGACAATACCTGAAATAAAAATGGAAGCTGGAAGATATTTCTAATTGGTTTAAGATTATTATTTAACTCATTCGAGGTCCTGAGGAGATCAAAAGTTCCTGCCTAAGTTTTCGAGCAAATCTGTGAACTTTTCTTAGTGTGGAGTAAAGATTGGAGGAAGACGGTGGATGTGACAGTGGCGACTATACAATAATAACCTGTGAATTTCTTCTGGGATGTAATTGGCAGGATTAAGGTATCAGCACAAAAAAGCCCAACTTACATGTGAGGTTAGGGTAGTGTGGGGGGGAGGAGGGGGAGGGGGGTGCTAAGGGGAGATAGTTTTAATGAAGATTGTAAAGGAGATAAGTTAAGGAGAATTTTTTTTAAGGGACTTGGACTGAAAAGAGATTATTCAGGGAGAATTTTCAAGAGATAGAGCTTATATGGGCTTGAGGTTAAAGGAAGGACAGTTTAAGGTAGATGTCAGTTTAAGGAGGAATATATTTAAGGACAAGAGCGATATACTGTAGGTTTTTAAAGATGCCATACTATGGAAATACTTTATATCAAGGAATCAACAAAGGGAAAATGTTCGAGAAAGTGAATTATTCAGCAACATCCTTTGTCTCTGTGGAATGTAAATTAATCTCAATATTCAAAATGTTGTAACTCAAGCGTCCAGCTGCTAATGATATTAACTCATTAATAAGACCGTCTTCCCAAGGTGAGTCATCACTTCTCTAATGAATCTATGATCAGATTTAGGAGGACAGTTGTCAGTCTTATAACAAAAAACTGAGAGAACCTAACGTAACCAATAAAGATTTACATTTGTTTCAACATATATGAAGATTTCAAATCAGCCCTTTTTGAGTGACCAGTACTGTATAGTACGAAAAATAAAATAGCCTTTGTTTTTTTGTTTTCCTCTGTGACGTAGATTATCTATAGTATGTATAATATTTGACAAGGAAATTTTACAAAGTGAATATTATAAATTTTACAAGAACATTGGCAGTGGTAAGAGTATTATTAACATAAACATTGGTAATAGCAACGGTACCATTAGTAGTGCATACGATAGTAGTAACACCTACTGCAGCTGTAGTAATAGTTGTACTTACAATATTAATAACAACACTAGCAGTAGTTGTAATTGTAGTAAACACGATAATGATAATGGTACCAATAAGAACAGCAGTAATAGTAAGAGTACTGCATACAATAGTAATAACAGCGGTTGCAGCTGTCCAACTAGTACCACTGCCACCATCCCCGATATGAACAGCAGCAGCAGTAGCAGCTGTACAACAAGTGCCACAACCACCCCCTCCTTGGTATGAACACGAGCAGCAACAGTCGCATCAATAACGTTAATAACTGAGGCACTCTTGGCACCAACGACCAGAGTCAGTGGTGGTGGTAGCGGCCGTAATAATAACGAGCGCGGTTGCTGGTAATAGCCACAAGTGGGATTAACATTAACAGTATTTTGTATTCATGGTGGTCGAGCTGCTTGTTATTGCCGTGTTAGAAATGTACAAAGTCTGTGTGAAGGTGAAGGTTGCATGGGAATTGATACTCTTGAATATAATGGAAGAAAACAAAATTCTCCTTTTCATATAACACAGCTGAGTTTATTTTTTTGTTCGATAAATCAACTGCATATTTCTTATTATTTATATTTAATTTATTCCCCTTCTGCCCTATATCTAACAGTCTCAAGCATTGATGTTATAGTCAAGAAAATGTTCTGAATAAAATATGATATTATCCTTTACATGTGAATATTAAAGAAATTCTTGCTTTTATACTTTATGCTCCGTTAAATGTGACTGCCTGGCTGACTTTATTACACACATACACGATACAAACATTTCCACTGGACTTGTAAATAACTAAAGCATACTAAGGAAAGATCAGTTATACATTTACATGCAGAAACTATACGTTACAGGGTGGAGGTAAGGGAGACTAACCTAAAATAAACAGAAAAAATACATATACAGTATATAGTAAGGGAGGCCAGCACAGGTAAATCCGTGTTATTTATGGCCTTGTGGGATCAGGGTAAAGTGATCGATGGTTGTTGACCGCTGAGCCAGTGTAATAGACAAAATATATTTTAGAGGTATAGTTGGTAGGTGGGAGTCACACGAGTTAAGCCCATCCGGAGGTTTTGCCGGAGTGAGAGAGATTGGAAAATACTGATATATTTATGGATTAAACCTCATCTAGAGTGCATACTGTTTGTATTCTATTGCTACAACTTATTGGAAATTAATTTATATATGGCAAAAATTGCTGTTGTATTTAAGACGCCGTTTACCATCATAAGATAAAGCCAATTGATACGTAAAGTAGGTTGGGGTTGGGTGAGGTTAGGTTAGGTTAGGTTAGGTTAGGTTAGGTTAGGTTGGGTTCTTTATAAAGCTATTCTTTTAAGTATATTATAATGATATAGTGTACATGATCGTCTCTGATTGTGCTTTCCCTGGTGTTACTCTTCATTGTTAAACTACGCCATCCACGTAACAGTGTGTGTGTGTGTGTGTGTGTGTGTGTGTGTGTGTGTGTGTGTGTGTGTGTGTGTGTGTGTGTGTGTGTGTGTGTGTGTGTGTGTGTGTGTGTGTGTGTGTGTGTGTGTGTGTGTGTGTGTGTGTGTGTGTGTGTGTGTGTGTGTGTGTGTGTGTGTGTTTATAGGAAAACTGATTAACAGCATAATGGATTATCATGTAACTTAACAGAGAAATTAGTGTGGATGAGTAAGTGGAGACAGCATCGGGTAACTACTTAGTAATGTTAACCCTTTCACAGCGGGAGGTTACCCTAAGCTGAAAAAAATCGTTTGGCGGAAGCCAGAATAAAATAGCAAGTGCGTGACACGAGGTGAAAGGGTTAAGGTGAGCGTTGAGACTGCAGCTCACATCACCAACTTATTCTTCACGGACTTAGTTTACACAAAGGAACATTTGTCATGAGCGACTCTTACCAGCCGTGTCCCTGCATCTTTCTTCCTACCTGCTCATTTTCCGGTCAACAAGACAAATTATAACGAGAATATTACAGTCTGGGTTTACCATCTATCACTCGTTACAAGTTAATTATCTATACAGTAAAAGCAAGAGGAGAAACAAATGTGGAGTTATGCTCAATGTATGAAGAGAAATTCTAGAGAGAACTTAGTTAGTCTCACCGAAAGCGCATTAGCCAACACAGCACGTCTCCTGCGTTGGAAAGAACTGGTTCATTATTCTGGCTGGCAATGTTAGCACTTGGCCACCACCACCGCCAGCAGAACCCAGCACAAATGTGGTCGAGGACTTCCTCAGGAGAAAACCTTGAAAACTTGCAGGGAGGGAAAAGAAAATTTTTCCTTTCTTTGCTGTGTCAGCTTCCTCAATGAAGGCTAAGAGTGAAGTGAACCGTAGGGTGGAGTTGTTCCTCAACCTAGACTGTCCTTGTGTAGCATTCTTACTAGTAACATATATGCCAATCTTTGTATAATAACCAAGATGATTTAAGCTTTTTGGTTAGGTTAGGTTAGTTTAGGTTAGGTTAGGTTAGAAGTGAAGTAATGTATAGATAGTTTGTATTAAGATTATCTACGTGAACATCCTTATAATACAATCATGTCTTTTTTTTTAAACGAAGACTAATGTCATAGTTGCAACCGCCGACAAACCTTGTATGTTACCATGGCAACACTTGCTAATTTTGGAAGGGTAATTTGCTAAAGGTTTGTTATGTGTACGTTGTCACATGATCGAACCTACCAAGATTCATGGAAATCCGTAAACACGATTTTTTAGTTATTTTGTGGACAGACAGACAGTGCCGAAAGTAATACCTCCGTTTCGTAGTTGCGGTCAGGGTAAACACAATCATCATATTATAGCTATGATCAAGGCTAAATATTAATTGACCAATCGCTGAGTACAGTAGAGCCGCCCCAGAAAGCAATATCCCTCACGTGACAAAATCCTCTATCAACGAGATCACAGAAAGACGCATTATGTGGTGACTAAAATCATAAGATACTAGAAAACACAACATAGAATAACAGTCTTAGAACAAACACTGTTAAAATTGAACGATAAAACGGTAAATATCAGAAATGTTGTCTTAAAGTTTCAACAGTCAGGGTCAATAAACAACATCTAATAACTCTGAATTTCTACAACAGCCAACCACACACACACACCGTTATATAAAGATTTCTGCTGACGAATTCACAACACCGTGCCGTAATAATTCCCCGTTGTAAAGCATACACTGTATACTTTGCGGCGTCAATAAGTAAGAATTAGTATTATTTTGCATGATGTTACGCTATTATATTCATATCTTTGGTGAGTGTTGGTGGTAAAAGCACAACTATCTCATATACTGTGGACTGTGAGACCTTTAAATTTCACTCACATTAATCCTAGCTGCTTGAGGTATTAATTAACACGTAAATTGTTCTTATCTTTTATTCTTTATTACATTTTTGTTTTATTAATTCTATCATATCTCTTCATTTTTGTTTTGTTTTATTATATATTACTGGTTTGTCTTCCTTCTTCCGTCTCTACTATTCGTTATTACGTCTGTTTTTTTTACTAGTTCACCTGTATTGACGGGTATCTGTCTATATAATATCTTAAACTGTCTGTTAAGATGGAATGAATACAGGTTTTCCTTAAACTATTCTTGTTCTTTTACGATACCATACATTTCCTTCATACTAATACTTCTTTCCTTCATACGCTTCCTTCATGCTAATACTTCTTTCACCCATACATTTCCTTCATACTAATACTTCTTTCACCCATACATTTCCTTCATACTACTATTTTCACCCATACATTTCCTTCATACTAATATTCTTTTCACCACATTTCTTCATACTAATACTTCTTTCACCCATACATTTCTTCATACTAATACTTCTTTCACCCATACATTTCCTTCATACTAATACTTCTTTCACCCATACATTTCCTTCATACTAATACTTCTTTCACCCATACATTTCCTTCATACTAATACTTCTTTCACCCATACATTTCCTTCATACTAATACTTCTTTCACCCATACATTTCCTTCATACTAATACTTCTTTCACCCATACATTTCTTCATACTAATATTCTTTTCCTTTTCCTTCTCTAATACTTTTCACCCATACATTTCTTCATACTAATATTTCTTTTCACCCATACATTTCTTTTCATACTACTTTTTCACCCACATTTCCTTCATACTAATACTTCTTTTCACCCATACATTTCTTCATATATCATTTCTTTTCATCCATACATTTTTCATACTAATACTTTTTTCACTTTTTTTTTGCTCTCTAATAACACCCCTTCTCAATCACACTCTTCAGATAACACCCTCTGACCTCTCTCCTTCATGACTGACATCCCTGACCACACTCTCCTCCAGACGTAATATCCCTCTCACACTCTCCTGATTAATTCCCTTCATCTCCTGATGATTAAATAACTCTTCTCACCCATTAATTTCCTCGTAACGACCTCTCTCCATGAGTTTGGATTCAATCCTTCTCCTCCTCTGTTTCATTCCTTCTCCTCCTCTTTTTTGCACGCTCTTCGTGGTTTGTTTGTTGTCACGTCTTAAACTCCATCCGGAAATTTTTTTGAATTATCTTCTGTTATCTTCATCTGTTTCATACATTTGATCTGGAACCTTGATAATGATTTTTTAGATGTTGTTTGAAATGTATATCCGTATGAGTATAAACGAAAATCTTATATTTTATCATTTTATGAATTGTTATTTTTTTTTTTGGGTGGGGAATTTAACAATATTTTCTTTGATTTTCCTGATTTTGATATTTGTAAGAAATGTGTTCATGTTTCAAGTGTGTGCGTGTGTGTGTGTATTTGTGACTGTAAGGTGTTTTTTATTTAGATTCTTAAATGGAGTGATATTATGTATTATTTTTAATGAATTGTTCATTACCTGGAGACTGTAACAAAAGGAGGTGACTGTGTTCTGAGTGGTGACTTCTGAGAGCTGCTTGGTATAGGACGAGCTACAACATGAATCTACCAGGTCACATTTGCATCTTAACTGGAGTTTTTCCTTGAACAATTTAGGTCAAGAGAGCAATTTACAATTCAAAGTAGAGTTAGTAAGAAAAAATCCTGTTTACGTTTTTACATTAAAAATTATATCCAGCCAGTTTAGAAAATAAAAAAAATATTGTTTAGTAGAGAGATTAGAATATAAAAATTATTTTTTATATATATATATATATATATATATATATATATATATATATATATATATATATAAGCTTCTTGTTTTAATGAATGGAAATGTAATAAATATTTCGAATTATTATGAGTACTTTATGATTCATTAGGTCATTAATTGGTTGTTACTCAAAATGAATGAATTATTATTATTTAATATTATTATTATTATTATTATTGTGTTAAATAATTAGATAATTATATTATTTATAATTATTTTCTATATATTTTTTCAATGTCATCTACTGTAGAGTGTAAACGGGTGCTTGTGACTCATCTAAATATTTTCTCTGTGTATTTGAACCATTACTATATTGTATTTGAACCATTACTGTGTTGTATTTGAACCATTACTGTGTTGTATTTGAACTGTTTGTACTGTGTTATATTTGAACCTTTACTGTATTGTACTTGAACCATTACGTGTTGAATTGAACCATTGAACCATTATTATGTTTACTTGACCCAGCTCTCTGTTACATAATGAACCATCACTACGTCACGTTTGAAGCCTTATTGTGTACATGTATACGAAGCATCAACAAAAGTTATACCAAATACTACAAATATTATCAAGAAAGAGAACTTAAGATCCACCTATTGTACCTTCCCATGTAAACAAATAATCAGCTGTTGATCCAATGGTCAATAAAGGAAGTGTACCAAAAGCTGGTCAACATCTTCTCAGTAGTGAATGTGGGCTTGTTCACTTGGGATCTTGGTTGCAGTTAGAAGAGAATCACTCGGTAAAAAGAGGATTATGTTCTTCTGGTATGTTTATTTGCTTCAGGTGGCAAAGTGGATGTGGTATCAGTTTTACTGGTTTCGCTCCGATTGTCTTTCGTTTATGTTTCTCTGATTGAGGGCGCAACCTTGGAATTCTGTTATTTTTTTTGCATATGATCATGGATTGTAGGAGTTTTTTTTTTTTTTTTTTTTTTTTTTTTTTTTTTTTTTTTTTTTTTTTTTTTTATAGGTGGGGGGGGTGGTATATATATATATATATATATATATATATATATATATATATTTATATATATATATATATTTGTCACTACCACCGGGTTGTGGTGATAGTGCTTGTCCCTCACAATTTAGGTAATTGATATTGGTGGTGGGGAGGGTTTGTTAGATGTATACACACCTGTTTGGTGTTTGGGTATCTTGTCTGAATTTATTTACATATTTCATTCATTGTTTATCGAGATTTAACCCTCAAACTTTCTCTCCTCCTTGCACCTTCTCATCCCAAAATGATTGTTCATAACCAACTTACAACCTCACTGGAATCTCTGTTAGATATTTAAAATTAATTATGTTTCAGTCATAGTACCTCACAGTTTCTTCATCTGATATGAGAGAGAGAGAGAGAGAGAGAGAGAGAGAGAGAGAGAGAGAGAGAGGAGAGAGGGAGAGAGAGAGAGAGAGAGAGAGAGAGAGAGAGAGAGAGAGAGAGAGAGAGAGAGAGAGAGAGAGAGAGAGAGAGAGAGAGAGAGAGAGAGAGAGAGAGAGAGAGAGAGAGAGAGAGAGAGAGAGAGAGAGAGAGAGAGAGAGAGAGGGAGAGAGAGAGAGAGAGAGAGAGAGAGAGAGAGAGAGAGAGAGAGAGAGAGAGAGAGAGAGAGAGAGAGAGAGAGAGAGAGAGAGAGAGAGAGAGAGAGAGAGAGAGAGAGAGAGAGAGAGAGAGAGAGAGAGAGAGAGAGAGAGAGGAGAGAGAGAGAGAGAGAGAGAGAGAGAGAAGAGAGAGAGAGAGAGAGAGAGAGAGAGAGAGAGAGAGGAGAGAGAGAGAGAGAGAGAGAGAGAGAGAGAGAGAGGAGAGACAACAGCATCCTAAAGGCCTTAAGCTGTTGAAGGCCGTAAAGCATATAAACAACAATCTTAACAGAGACACACAGCTTTACAAACATCCAGAGACAGAAAGAGAGAGAGAGAAAAAAAAAATACTTGTGGTACTCTGCAGTAAATGGGAATGCGAGTTCTAGGCTGAATACGTGAGCACAGGCTGTCGAGTACACTATACACTGACTTGTTTTCTCTGTCCCTGACACGAGAACTCCCTGGGGCCTGCTTTTGCATGTTCTATTCAATTGACCTTAAACAGATGACTCAACTATTTCCATGTGACGTAGACAACGTAACTGTGTGTGTGTGTGTGTGTGTGTGTGTGTGTGTGTGTGTGTGTGTGTGTGTGTGTGTGTGTGTGTGTGTGTGTGGTGGTGATAGTAGTAGCAGTAGTAGTAGTAGTAGTAGTAGTATGCTTAATACACTAACCTATCTTATGCTCATTACACAGACCTTTTATCTTATGCTCAATACACAACCCTTCTACCACATGCTCAATACACAGATATTTATCTTATGCTCAATATACAAACCTTCTACCTTATGCTCAATACACAGACCTTTATCTTTTGCTCAATACACAAACCTTCTACCTCATGCTCAATACACAGACCTTTATCTTATGCTCAATACACAAACCTTCTATCTTATGCTCATCACAAACCTTCTATCTTATGCTCAATGCACAAACCTTCTATCTTATGTCCAATACACAAACCTTCTATCTTATGCTCAATACACAAACCTTCTGCCTTATGCTCAATACACAAACCTTCTATCTTATGCTCAATACACAAACCTTCTATATTATGCTCAATACAAACCTTCTGCCTATGCTCAATACACAAACCTTCTATATTATGCTCAATACACAAACCTTCTATATTATGCTCAATACACAAACCTTCTATCTTATGCTCAATACACAAACCTTTCTATATTATGCTCAATACAAACCTTCTATCTTATGCTTAATAATAAACCTTCTATCTTATTCACCACACAAACCTTCTATATTATGCTCAATACACAAACCTTCTATATTATGCTCAATACACAACCTTCTAATCTTTATGCTTACTACACACAAACTCTATCTTATGTTCAATACACAAACCTCTGATCTTATGCTCAATACACAAACCTTCTATCTTATGCTCAATACACAAACCTTCTATATAAGCTCAATACACAAACCTTCTACCTTATGCTTAATACACAACCTCTTTATCTTATGCTCAATAATACACAAACCTTTCATATTATGCTCAATACACAAACTCTTCTACCTTATGCGCGCTCAATACACAAGCAAGTGATGGTTGAGGTGGTAAGTCGGTTCTCTCGTAACGTCGTCAAAAGTTGTTGTTTACCGTTTCCCATGGAAAAAAAAATGAGTTGAAATACTAATACACATATGTACAGGGGGGTATACCTGTTCATATGTACATTGATTTATATTCTTCGCGCCACACACACACACACACACACACACACACACACACACACACACATATATATATATATACACACACACACACATATATATATATACACACACACACACACACACATATTCTCACTAGTCTCCCGCAGGTAAAAATTAATTGTGACCAAAATATTGTTCCTGGACTTGAAAGTAGAAATATTTCTAATTTTTGCATCACTATTTTTCCTTTTAGCACTTCCGTCTGTTTTAATAATTGAAATTTATCTCACTTCTTGTGTTACTACCGAGTCCCTTTTATTATATTCGTATACGTCTTGTCCTCTAATCAAAAGCAAGATTTACACCAGAGATTCGGTCATGGTTTATGTATATTCCGCAGCAGCAGACCTTAGTGAGCAATATTTTATTCCAGACGGACATATGATTACCTAGCATTATGAGTAGTGGCTCTTCTCCCCGGTGATTGGTCATATAGAGCCGTCCCTTATAACATATCTTGGGTTAGGTTAGGTTAGGTTAAGTCTCAATAGGACTGCCAAACCCATTAAAAGTACGACACACTTAACCTACATCCTTAATCCTACTGTGTCCTCTCCTCCAACATTACTTCCCGGGCAACTAAGTGTGTGTGTGTGTGTGTATGTGTGTGTATGTGTGTGTATTGACCAATGTCAATGTGTGTGTTGTGTGTGTGTGTGTGTGTGTGTGTGTGTAATAATAACAATAATAATGATAAACGGTTTATTAATAGAGTTGCAGCCGGTGGCTGAAAATATACAGACTTACATTAGATTTAGACATAATGATATAATATGCATTGAATACATTTGTGTGTGTGTTTGAATGTTATAGCTAAAATTGCCCGTTCGATACAAATTATCCTTCAATAACGTTACACAATTTAAAAGTTCCATTCCCGGTGAGGTAATTTTGTCTTCTCTCTCTCTCCTTCTACATTACTCTAGATATATTCCTTCCTCTTTTCTCTCTCTACTTTCCTTCTCACTTCCTGTTCTCAACTCTTTTTCTTCCCATCACATTTCCTCCCTCTCCTACTCTCTTTCCTTCTCCCCTTTTCCTCTCTATCTCTTCTCTTCCTTCTTCCCCATATTCCCTGCTATCATCTCTCCTATTCCTCTCGACTCTCCTCCTTTATTCTCTTCATTATCTTTCTTGCCATCTCCTCCTCCTCCTCCTCCTCCCTCTTCTCCTCCTCCTCTTTGGTGGTTTTAGTATAATACCAAAGACTGTCTCCAAACTTCCACCCTCTCCCGTGATACTAGTCCTGGTACCCCCGTCATTAACCCCCTGGTACCCCCTGATTAACCTCCTGGTAACCCCTGATTCACCCCCACCCTCTACCCCTCCCCAACCCTCCACCTTCCTACCCCCCACCTCCTTCTCGCAGGCTGGCTGAAGCACGCAGAAAATTTGCCCAGAAAAATGTACAATTTTCTCTTGAGTTTAAGATAATTTTGGTAAGAATCTCCGCTATCTGAGTCCAAGTATTGTATTCTGGTATTTCACTGTTGGTTACGTCAGACTCAAGTATTTTAGAATTCAATGTTTATGATTTGGAAAAACTTTTGGTGCATCTTTTAAAGTTTTTGGCGACTGTTTTTTTTTTTTTAAGTTATTGTCGGTCTGTTTAAAATATTGGCGGGCAGTTCATGATATTGGCGATTTTAAAATTTTGTCGGGTTTTATTATATATTGGCGACCCTTGCGAAATATTGGCAGTTCGTTTAATTTATAAGTTGACTGTTTGTTTAAAATGTTGGCGTCTAATTTTTAATCTTGATCTGCTAATTGAAGTTATTGGCGGCTGGTTTGAAAATTTGACGATTGATTTGATAAATTACACTAGTTTAAAATATTGGCAGCTAGATTAATAACTTGGCAGTTTCTTTAATACATTGGCAGGTAGTTACTAAATTGACCTCGTTTAATAAATTGGCGGTTTGTTTAATAAATTGGAGGCTTCTTTAATAAATTGGAGGCTTGTTTAATAAATTAGAGGCTTGTTTAATAAATTGGCGGCTTGTTTAATCAATTGACGACTACTTTAATTTATTGGCTGTTAGATTAATACTATGGCGGTGGCTTTATAATATTGGCAATATGTTCCAAATATTGCGGATTCATTCAAAATATTGGCGAATTCTTATAATATATTCGCGGTTATCTTAAGCTATTGGCCGCTACGGTAGAATAGTCGCAACTCCTGTGAAATATTGGCGGGGCATTTATGATATTGGCGTGTAGTTTAAAACATTGGTGGTTCAATTGGAATACTGATGACAAATTTGATATATTAGCTGTTTAAAAAAAAGATGGCGGTTCGTATTCTGACAAGAGAAAAACATCATAAATGGAGTTAAAAATCATCATTTATTTTATACTTACTTGCCAAGCATTGAAGCCAGAGTTAACATATATTTCCCATCTAACTCCCTAAAAATAATGAATGAGTGATATTTCCCAAACAACTATTAAAACATTGAATGAGAAATATATACTAATAATATCTTTGTTTTTTTTTCGTTGTTTTTTTTTCCACCATTACACTGGCTGAACTCCGGCTGGAAAAAAAAATCACATATATCTCGAAAAATCTCTCAGTGAACTCTTTTATAACCTGAAAGTATAATCCTAAAATCCCTTTATGATGAAACGTAAAATTAATCCTGAAGGCTGGTGATATAACTGAGTGAGTTAATATTATATTAATACAACAATAAACAATTTGCTAAATACCTCCGTTCACTTTATGAATTTAGGTGATCGTTAAAGTTAATGGAGTAGTGGAAATTAATACTGAATTGTGTGTCTCCAATAGTAAATACCATGGTGTTATATCACTTGAGTAATGACCTGGGTCGAATATGATGAAAACTTATTGTAACACTTATATACAATTAACCCTTATGGACAGGAGAGTCTAAGGGGGAGGGAGTTGATGAATTAACCCTTATGGACAGGAGAGTCTAAGGGGGAGGGAGTTGATGAATTAACCCTAATGGACAGGAGAGTCTAAGGGGGAGGTAGTTGATGACAATAATAATCCCTCAATTAAGGTGTTTTTCTTAATAATTTTTCCCTTTGTGTTTATTTTTTTTTTTTTTTCAGTTTGGTATTAGAAATTGTCACAGTCAGTCTCATCTGTCTTGTTTTATTATGGTCGATTAATAAAGGTCATCACTAATACGTCTGTCTCGATTACCACCCATTTCATTATTTATAGTCACAGTTATGCAGTAAATGGCTGTCAATTACACGTGGGGCTTTTTGTAATGACCATTGGGAAAAGGAAGTCAGTGTACTGTGTTGAATTATTGTTTCGCACTTATACTGTGTACATTTTTCGATTTAAAGGAAATAACAAGAATATATTAAAAGTTTTCGTTAATCAATGACAACTATCAGTCTTATAGTAATTGTCAATGTTGTCAGTCGTTGTCAAAAGCTGTCACCTCGATAGCGCTTGTCGTTGTTGATATTTTTATTAACTTGCAGTAATATCCCAGCGAGGACTCAAGTCGACCTCCCTGACCTTCAACTTTATAGGAAATGTTATTTTCCTTCTGAGGGCTGTGTGCTTCCTTCTGAGGGCTGTGTGCTTCCTTCTGAGGGCTGTGTGTTTCCTTCTGAGGGCTGTGTGCTTCCTTCTGAGGGCTGTGTGCTTCCTTCTGAGGGCTGTGTGTTTCCTTCTGAGGGCTGTGTGCTTCCTTCTGAGGGCTGTGTGCTTCCTTCTGAGGGCTGTGTGGTTCCTTCTGAGGGCTGTGTGCTTCCTTCTGAGGGCTGTGTGCTTCCTTCTGAGGGCTGTGTGCTTCCTTCTGAGGGCTGTGTGCTTCCTTCTCTCATATATTAAAAAAATGGTCTTCAGGAAATAGTCACACTCCTCACGTGAATGCCTTACACAGTTACATAGTTATATAAAACACAAACAAACAAACACTATTTCCTTCTTTTTATAACAAAGCTAAAATAAAGCAGATATTCTACATATATACTTCAATATTCACTGTCATTTTCACATTTAAAGGAGATGTCGAGTACGTAAAACATCCTAACAATTGTGTAACTGTTCCACTTATCAGTAAAGAGTGACGAGGGTGCCTGTAAATTCAGTGGATCGATGGTTCTTGCAGGAGGGTGTGGAGGGGTGGAGGGTGTGAGGGCAGGAGTGGGCAGAGGGCAGGAGTGGGTGGAGGGTAGGAGGGGTGGGTGAGGGTAGGGAGTGGGGTGTAGGCAGGAGTGGGTGTGTGAGGGTAGTGAGTGGGTGTGTGAGGGTAGTGAGTGGGTGTGTGAGTTGTAGTCTAATTTTTACCTGTTTTAGGATCACAACACACTGGCTGTTTACCTCTGACGTCATTCCCTCTGACCTACCCCCCCACGGCTGTCTTAGTGACCTCTCCTGTGTGTACATTGACTCTATTGGTTATTTCCCAGTAGTGCTTTTAAGGAGTTACTGTGTGTGTGTGTGTGTGTGTGTGTGTGTGTGTGTGTGTGTGTGTGTGTGTGTGTGTGTGTGTCTGTTTGTATTGTGTGTGCTTGTGTGCTTTCATCTTATTTTTGTGTGTGTGTGGTAGCAAGGATGGTAAATGAGGCCAGAGTCATCTCACCAACTAAACTTGCCTCGGTTCCTGGCACAGCAATCACACTTTATTCTGTTGCCTAACCCTTGTATGCCATAAAAATGTGGAAGTTTCGCAGTTACCAGAAATAGGGTAAGTCCTAATGTTGTCTCTCTCAACACACACACACACACACACACACACACACACACACACACACACACACACACACACACATATTTCCCTATTCCTTTCCTCTTATCTAAAACTAAATATATATATATATATATATATATATATATATATATATATATATATATATACTGTATATATATATATATATATATATATATATATATATATATATATATATATATATATATATATATATATATATATATATATATATATATATATATATATATATATATATATATATATATATATATATATATATATATATATATATATATACTGTACATACAAAACACACTCATCGATACACGCATTTTCCTCCATATCCATTTCATCCTTTATATTTCATTTTCCTTTTATCTTCCTCCTTCCGCCTCTATTACCTTGAGAAGGGAACACAAATAACAATATGTATCGGTAACACGCACACACACACACACACACACACGTTCTTTCCCGCTTCTTTATTCTCTTCTTCTCATCCCCCCCCCCTCTCTTCCTCTGTTACCTCAAGAAAAAGGGAATATAAACAACAATAAGGTAAATAAGGAAGGCGGAGCATGTGAACCTGGAAAAGTAGTAAAGTCGTTGGCCAGCTAGAGTCTGTAATGTATTAAGCCGTTACACTGGGAGGTAAGTGCCAGGCAAGACGCAGAGCCGCTCACTCTACAATGTTATTTCCTACTTAACTTGTAAACTTATACATATTACAACTCACTCACGTAATTTTGTGAAAAAAAAACTTGGATAACTGTTATGTTGGCTGTTCACAATTGCTTGGTGTAAATGTTGCGTCAAATACTCAAGTCTGTCTCACGGTGCACTTACCATACCTCCACTCTGATGACAAAGTGTAGAAAGTTGTGTTGACTGAAGTGTGTTGTGTAGTATTGTGGTGGTGTGTAGTGTTGCGGTGGTGTGTAGTGTTGTGGTGGTGTGTAGTGTTGTGGTGAGGTGCAGTGTTGTGGTGATGTGTAGTGTTGTGGTGGTGTGTAGTGTTGTGGTGGGGTGTAGTGTTGTGGTGGTGTGTAGTGTTGTGGTGGTGTGTAGTGCTAGTGTTGTGGTGGTGTGTAGTGTTGTGGTGGGGTGTAGTGTTGTAGGTGTGTAGTGTTGTGGTGGGGTGTTGTGTTGTGGTGTGCTGGTGGGTGTAGTGTGTGGTGGTGGTGTGTAGTGCTGTGGTGGGGTGTTGTGGTGTGGTGTGTGGTGTAGTTGTAGTGTGGTGGGGTGTAGTGTGTGGTGTGGTGGGGTGTAGTGTTGTAGTGTGGTGTAGTGTTGTGGTGGGGTGTAGTGTTGTGGTGGTATGTAGTTTTGTGGTGGGGTGTAGTGTTGTGGTGGGGTGTAGTGTTGTGGTGGGGTGTAGTGTTGTAGTGTGGTGATGGGGGTCGCACTGTTATGAGGGGCAGTATAGTAGCATTCACCCCGGTACAGTACAATACAAACAGTGAACGGATATCGCCTCATAATACACAACAGTCCAGTACACTCACTGTAGGGAAGTGATCATGGTCTGTGATCTTGACATTCAGGTCATACTCCATAAAAAATAAACATTGCAAAATATATATAGGTCAATGTAAACACACACACACACACCGTGCTCAGATTCATGATCTATATTTGCTTGAGTTATAACTCACTCGCCCAGAGGCGTCTCAACGTACCTGTCAGGTCACCTTCTCTTCAGGTATACTGTAACTGCAATTGTTTTGTTTGGAATGTTTATTGATAAAACCTGAAAACTTTCTTTACGAGATATATATATATATATATATATATATATATATATATATATATATATATATATATATATATATATATATATATATATATATATATATATATATATATATAAACGAACAGTCTCGTTCAAGATTCTTCGAACACTGCTGGAGACACCTGGCAACCCAAGGCCGTTTGTTTGCTGTAGTACGTAGTAAAAATTGTGAGAAAATGTTAAAGTGATCGGTGATTGGTTACTTAGTTCCCCGTTGCTTAATTAATGGTTGGTGGGCTTTTTTGTTTCGTACTATATTATACGACGTACTATAGTAAACAAACGGCCTTGGGTTGCGAGCTGTCTCCAGCAGTGTTCAAAGAATCTTGAACGAGACTGTACGTCATCGACCTATTAATGGATAAGTCTATATCTCGAGAAATTCCTTCGTTATAATAGTCTTGTGAAATGTACACCACATTCCCTAATTCATGTGTACAATTTATGACTTTACTGTTGTTAGATTTATGGAATGTTTGATCGCATATATATCACGCATATGTGTATATGCACACACACTTACTGTATATTATACAGGGTATATATCCATGCGAAATAGGGAGGGTACACACAGTCACACACACACACACACACACACACACACACACACACACACACACACACACACACACATATACGATCTGAAACAAGAGTAATGTTGTGTCGCAGCTCCACACATCGTCTAGGAGAGAAATATGCCCAGTTGTTTTCCTCATTATGTCACACAGGATAAAATATGCCCCTCCCTGGCCACTAATAATCACCCACTAACCTCTCCTTCTCTGAGACACGTGTTCTAACTCTTGAGAAGTTGACCGATTAAACTATGAATATGTTAATTCTTAAGTAAGGAAATGATAATCACGATAATGATGACACTACTACTAATAATATATATTTATATATTTTTTAAATGAATGGAGCCTCCAACCTCCCTTTATAGCCACACCTTCACCACCATTTTATTACCTAAATACCTACTACTATTACTACTACAACAACTACTACTACTACTACTACTACTACTACTACTACTACTACTACTACTACTACCAATAATAATAATAAAGATATAAATTAAATAAAACAGTAATAATAACTATGCCATTAATAATGTCTGAGGAGAAACTCACATGAAAATGAATATCAAACTTAAATTCGAAACAAAGATTGGCAAAAATGTTTCTTCTCTCTCAAAGTAATTTTTAAATACATTACAAACTAAAGAGAGTTTTAACGGGTGATATGGCTCGTTACTTTAGTACGAACACAAAGAGAACAAATAAAGAGGACATGATAGAGAAGAAGAAGGGGAAAGAGACGACGGTGATAATTTTTCTCGATTATTCTCCTCTTTTGGCTCACGGTCGCTCATAATCAATTTTCCGCTTGGCTCTTGCAATAGTCGTGTTGGAGGAAGAGGAGGAGGAGGAGGAGGACCTTTAGCTGCTGTGAGGGGAGGCGAGGGGAGTTAATCCCTTGGGGACATAGTGGGAGGGTGGCACGGAGCCGACTAAGGGTGGGAGTGAGGTATAGGGATGTAGGGCTGAAGGAGAGAAGAGAGGATGGGTGCGAAAGAGGAAGGCATTGAGGCAGGGAGGGAAGGAGGGTTGATTAGAGAGAGAGAGACTGACTGGTAAAGTAAAGAGTAGAAAAAGGAAAATATGGACCGTGGAAAGTAGAGAGAAAGGTGAGGAGCAGAACAACCAGTGGGATACCCGGAGGGGGTTGGAATTTTTTTAGGGGGGGGGAGGGGAGAAAAGTGAGATCACACGCTGGAAGACGAGTGACAGCTGGGGAGAAAGATCAAATTGTTCATCGTTGGAATACCCAGTGGGAGGGAATGTTGTGTGGGTAGGAGAGAGGGAGAGAAACGTAACGCGAAAAAGGAAATGTGTTGGGGAAAAGGAGGAAAACAGAGCAAGGAAGGTAATACTGCAATGTCTAATGAGAAGGAATTCCATATGGGGAGGAGAGGGTACAAAGGTAATGTGAAGGGACACAGTAGTCAGAAGGGAGTAAGGTAAGTACCGTAGCGGTGAAATATATAATGGGTAGAAGTTTTGTCTGGGGGAATAGAGGGGAGCAACGTTAAGCAAGGCCATACACACACACACACACACACACACACACACACACACACACACACACACACACACACACACAGAGCAAAATAAGAATCAATTTTTACCCTAGCAGAGAGGGCATGCTTGTGGGAAGGAGAGGACGAGTCAAGGATAAACCTGGCATTAAAACACACACACACACACACACACACACACACACACACACACACACACACACACACACACACACACACACACACACTGGAGGGGGAACGTGATTGACACGAGTGGGGACGATTTAGATGGTACTTAAAGCCCATCAGAGAGACGGAGACTACCCAACATAGCTGTAATTTAGGACACAACCAGACCCAAGGGTTAGGAAGGGGGAGCTAAGAGACCAAAGAAAGAGTCAGGTTGTACATCTGAGGCGACATTGTTGGGACACTTAAAACTGGATTCGTGTGTAAGTTTGGAAGATGAAAGGGATGGAGACGGTGTAGAAGGACGGATAGTGGTTGTTGAAAAGGGTGTTTAGAGAGATAGAAGAGGTACGACGAGAGAGAGAGGGGGTGTTGAAGGATGAAGTGAACGAAGGGATAAGAAAGAAAGTTTTAAGAGATGAAGGACCTTGATGGGAAAAAATGGACGAATATGCACGGGAAGAATGTAAATGTAGGAGAAAGGGAAAGACTGTTTTGGGAGGATTTTTAAAAGATGGACGGAATATATTTAGCGAGAGGAATGATGAAGGAAGAGAGTGTGAAAGGGTGGTGAGAGAGAGAAAGTGAGGAAGGTAAGTCATGAGAGAGAGAGAGAGAGAGAGCTCTTCAGGGAGAGTCTGTACGGACACATGTGAGTGAGGTGGAGAGTGAGAGGAGATATACATATAAGAAAGTGAAAGTCTCAGGCAAGAAATGTGTGGAGG
Organism: Homarus americanus; assembly: GCF_018991925.1. Lineage (NCBI taxonomy): Eukaryota > Metazoa > Arthropoda > Malacostraca > Decapoda > Nephropidae > Homarus > Homarus americanus. Next base: position 5,910,681 of record NW_024746161.1, read on the forward strand.
AGTGAAAGCATAAGTAAGGACGCATGAATGAGTGAGAGTCTGAGGGGAGATACATGAGGGAAGAGGGGAAAAGGCTGCTGAGAGGGACATTTAGATGAACGAACCTGAGGATGAGGGTAACATTCGTGCTTGAGAGGAAAAGGTGACAGAAGGCTGTATGCGTGTGTGTGTGTGTGTCTGTGTGAGTGTGTGAGGGGAGAGTGTAAGGGGAAGGGAAGTGGATGTGCGTGAGGGTCGTGGTAGCTAGGAGGGATGTATGAACAAGGGGAGCGGACTTGTAGTGGGTACATTTTTCCGTAGGGGAGAAAGGCAGGAGAGAGAGGTGTAAATAAGGAGTGCATTAGATAAAGAGAATGTACAGTATTTGAGAGGAGAAATTAGGTACATATGACAGAGAGGGGGAGGGTAAACATGAGCTTTTGGCGACCTGATGTTAAAGGGATAATGTCCATTAGTGACTCAGTGAATAATGGAGATGATCATTAATTCTCAATGAACAATGATGATGATTATTATTATGACGTAGTAAACATTAAGGATCAATAAACTGTCTCAGTGGATAATGATGATAAATCTTTGTGTCTCAGTGAATAATAAATATGAATGTTTCAGTAACCTAACCTAACCTACCATCACATAACATATCATAACTCTGTATATCTGTGACATTTTGCTGTGAAATATATTTGAATAATTTAATCTTAGGAACACTGTATATTCTTTTTCTTAAATATACTTAAAATAAATTTGTATCCCTTTGTATTTATTTCCACCTGATGTCGTCTTTAGTATAACTGAATATTTTGTTTTCATACATTATCGAAATTCATTGACGTAGTATTACATAAAGCACAAAAAAATGTACCTTTGAGCAGGAAAACTCGGTGTAGGGGCGGACAGCATATTAAAGTGACTGCAAGTGAACAGATTTCGTGTTAAAAAGTGTTCATGGGATTGACGCAAAATATCTCGTCAAGGACATGGCGAGGATGAATGGATTAATTTGTCACATGAAGCTTGTTAGCCTTATTAATTGATTTTTGTGTGTGTTTTGAGTAGAAATATATTCAGTATCATGGTAAATAGATAGATAGATAGATAGATAGATAGATAGATAGATAGATAGATAGATAGATAGATAGATAGATAGATACATAGATACATAGATAGATAGATGGCGAAAGAGACTTGTATTTATAAAATTTTGACAGGATCTTAGTGGATTAGGATATTAATGCAATCAACTTATTCAAGTACATACATACATACATACATACATACATACATACATACATACATACATACATACATACATACATACATGTAGTAAACATTTAGGTGTAAAAGTGTTCAGTGAAATTTTATTATTTTAACTTTCAATTTTGTTTGTTAGATTAATATGAAGTGTGACAACAAACATGTATCAAAGGCAGATTCCTGGATACAATATTTATCTTAATTAACGTGACAAACAACAAGGACCTATAGTCAGGGATACTCTATTAAAAGTAAAATGTAAACAATTCTTAACAAAAAGATATATGTCTCATTATGTTCAAAGGGCTTCGATAATCATCAACAGAGGAAAGGTTTTAAATCAGTTTATATAATCGTCTTTGTATTGTAAACCGAAACTAATAAATATCAGTTATGTATAAGTGTAATAATTATGTTAGTATTTTATTGAACGAGACTATATATTAATGTGGAGATGCAGATTAACGTTTATATACGGTGCACGTCTGGAGGTGTGTATGTGTGTGTGTTTGTGTGTGTGTGTTTGTGTGTATGTGTCTGTGTGTATGTTTCTACCTGTTATCTTCACTCTTTCCAGTGGCTTTCTACTCTCCTGTCACTTTATTCTCCCCTTATTATTCGTGACTTTTCTCTGAGATTTCTTTACCCCTTAATCCATCCAATACTGAAGTGGAAGATAAATAAAGATAATGGGTTGATACAATTTGTTATTATGGCAAGAAGTTAATGTGTTTTGAATGTGATATTATCCCCTCACACACACACACACACACACACACACACACACACAACAGAAACCCATCGTGTGAAGGATATTGATTTGAATATTCTAACAAAATCAAAATAAACAACGAAAATTATGTAGATCAACTCAAAGTGAGATTTATACATGAGAACTTATACCCAAATAGTTGATTAGGAGTTACAAATGGTAAGAAAAATCACGCCATAAAAACATATACCTGTAATACTTAAAAAAATTAGAAATAAACATCATCCAATTTCATTTCATCAGCACTATTATTCTATCTCTCTTACTGAAGCTTTTAACCAGTCTTACCAAACTCTCTATCTCTGTTTAATTTACCCTCACAGGCACCAATCCGCCCATACCCTACTTGACCAATAATGGGAGTCGTAATAATCTAGAACTGGCCTCCATTTTATTACATCACAACACAGTCACGTATATCTGTCATCTCTTTATCCTTCCAGGTATTCTTGGCTCTACAGCTTTACAGTAATCCTTAAACACAAGGATATATTTTGGATTTAGTGATAATGATGGTCTGTGCTACTGTAAATCCACGGAGATGAGAACATATTGCACACGGTTAGGATTATTACTTCTCGGCTTAGATAGCCCTTAGCTGTGTAAATATAACCAACACCTTACTTGGTTAGGTTCGGTTAGGTTAGGTTATTTTAGTCTTAGTTCTTAACCTTAAGTAAATCGTTACCTCTATCGTCCTTTATCCAGCTTCCATTTATCTACGTCTCCATTCTCTTTTTTTTTATCCTATTTCTACTACTTATCGCCATTTAATAATTCCGGTGACGTGGGAACAGCGGGTAATTACCAGAGGTGGAGCCCCTGGCGTGACACAATAATTAGGGTTGTCTCCTCGTCGGCCAGGGTCGAGCCAGAGGGATTTTATGGTTGTCAACCCAGCGTCCACCAGTCTCGGGGTCTCACGGGATAAAATATTCATCCACTGTGATTACATTTTTTTTCAGTGAGGATAATGAGAAATATTAATTGGATTTTTTTTTGTTTTTAGATTGATATTAATATGAGTAGAAAAACGTGTGTGTGTGTGTGTGTGTGTGTGTGTGTGTGTGTGTGTGTGTGTGTGTGTGTGTGTGCTGTAGTGAGGCCTGAAGAAGAAGAAGAAGAACAACAACAACAACAAGAGCGAAAACCACAAAAGAATTAATACAAAAATTCCTAGCCCAGGTACATTCAGGTGTGTGTATCGGGCAACATACTCTACTGCATATTTCACAGTCCTCGGGTTCAAACAGGGTGCAGGTGTGTGTGTGTGTGTCTCCATCACATGTACAACAACAAAAAATGCGACCAAAAAAAGACACATGTGATATTTTGTCTTCATCACAGTAACTATTTCTTGCTGTTTTATTTGCATTGGGTACAAGAAATGTATATATTATTATTATTATTATTATTATTATTATTATTATTATTATTATTATTATTATTATTATTATTATTATTATTATTATTATTATTATTATTATTATTATTATTATTATTATTATTATTATTAGTAGTAGTAGTAGTAGTAGTAGTAGTAGTAGTAGTAGTAGTATTTCATCACTAAACGTAAACCTTAGCCACACCCAAAAAAAATCTCCAGAAACAATAAAAGAATATATGTCTTAGTGGTCGACTTTATAAAAAAAAAAAAAGATAATAAGAATACTAATTTATAGTGTACCTTTATCACCACAGACGATGTTTGCATGTCAACATGAAGGTCAGATAAAGTATTAATTAAATAGCAACGACCACGAACACTGTTGAAATGTCGACCAGCAAACTGTAAGTCAAACAAGTTCTTGACAACAAACAAGGGTACAGTATGACAGTCCCTTTCATATGACTGATATAGACTGAGCTGCATGATATTGTTATTGACATTTACTCATATGGTTATTGTTACTATACATAAAAAAATGACTTGTATTTGAGTGTCCGTTTTGCCTGGCTGATAAAGACTAATTTGTCTGGTATTGTTAGTGAGAAAATTAACGGCACACATGGTAAAGACCTCCCCATGACTGACTGGCTTTGGTCATAAAAGATGCCTATTCAAATGTTATTTTACCTGACTGAGTTGTTTGCTATTATGTGCGACAGATTTAGTGAAACAATTTGCATAATTTCCCCGGGGAGCACGACTCAGCCAGGACCGTAATGACTTTGTTGTTGTTGATATAATTTACACCAAATTGCAATAGTTTATCTAAATGGACGACACTCATACGAGACGCAAAAATATATTTCTAAGAGGTAATGTTAGAAGACACAATAACTAAGATACACACTTAATAAGATATAAATATACTTTAATGTGATTTTGTTTAAATTTTTTTTTTTAATATATAAGGGTTTCTCTCTGCTGGATAATATCGTTCAGCTTTATCCAGAATAAAATACCTGAGACACTACTCCTTAAACAGGTACAAGAGTTAATAAAATGAGGTGAGAAGAGTGATAACTATATCTCAACCTGAGTTATATGATATGTATAAGGGGCAATTTAAGGTTACAATGTTGGCACTAGTTTAATATTTGGACTCAAAGATCCACTATAAACATTTCTACACACACACACACACACACACACACACACACACACACACACACACACACACCAAAAATAAACTTGAACTGCTGTAAATGAACTCAGCTACACCTCAATGACCATTAGCTGTGACTATCATCTTGGTCCTGTTGTAACTTAGGACATATAGCTGTGGTCCTACCAAAGGTCCTCTTGTAACATTTAACATATCATTGGTCTTTTAGCATCATACATACATATGAGACCTTTTCCTTGGTAATAGTGTATGACAGAACCAATGATTTGTGAGGTGGAATTTACTTGTATTATAAACTACTTTGGACCTAAACGTGATAACAATGACGGTCTTTCAGGTGTGAGAAAAACAATTTACTGCGACCTTCAGCGATGTTCACTCGAAACACCACGGGAATATCACAAAGGGTGAGGAATAAGTTTTAACTTCCAGCTGAACTCAAAGGTTATTACAGTGGCATGATCAAATAATTTATGGCCATCCTAGGAAATCTCATTGCACCTCAGTCTGATATTTCACTTATTCCCAAGGCAGTTGTAAATCACAGAATTTGATATTGAATGTTAATCGCAGCACAAAGGATTTATTCCTGTTGAAAATTAACAAGGGAACCGATGGAGCCCTTATTACTGTGAATCACCCTTGAAAATAATAAGAAACTGCAGTTACAAATGTTTTCATAATACAGAAGAGCATAAATATACCTTCCGTAAACATTCCTCTATAAGTCTCTTTGTGCTGTTCTGTGGAAAGGTTAATACAGGAAACTGACATTGGTAATTCTCTTTCAACCACGTTTTGTAAGAGAGTTTGTTATCATTCTCCAAATTCTAATGCATGTTACTATCCCGATACAGGATAACGTAAAGTATGAAACACGATACAATTTCAAACAAACTAAAGTTTGGACATGAAAAAGTTTGAAACGCGATATAATTAGAAACGTGACAAAATTTGAAACAAAAAATAAATTTAGAAATGCGATACATTTTTAAACGCCATAAAATTTGAAACGTGACGAACATTAAATCATAATAAGCTATAAAACGAGATAATGTTTAAAATATGATGAAGTTTGAAAATATCTAGAAAATTGGAATATGATTGATTAAGTCTCATACATAATAATGTTAAAAACATGAAATATGATCAAGCTTGTTAAATGATCGATGAAGCCCGATTAGTGATGAAACAGTTCCCAGACAACATTCCTACGTCGGTGTTACCTCAAGTCTCGATATGAATTAGCCTTGACCCTCACAGCTCCCAGTTTATAAAAATTATGGACAAAATATATAGAGATTCATGTTATCAAAATGTATATAAATTATGTATGTAGTTATAGATGTAGATACGGATATACATTTGCATGTATGTATGAGCTCATATGTAAGTATTTACGAATTAATTTATGTAAATATTTACCCACGTATTTTCTTTGTATACGTGTGTGTGTGTGTGTGTGTGTGTGTGTGTGTGTGTGTGTGTGTGTGTGTGTGTGTGTAAAGGACATAGGTAGGGCCTGCTTAAGTAAGTCTGATCGAATAGTGATTCTCTGCATGGGGATAAAGGAAACACTGTGAACTATGGTGAAAGAACGGAACATTTAAGTGAGGAAAAGGGAAACTATGGACTCACTGAACACCCGATACATACAAAATATACATGATTATGAATATATATTTTCGTGAATTGGTAAAATATTCAGAAAACATATATGAATTGCATATACACAAAACTCATGAATAAACGTAATACATATACATTAATATGAGCACACTAAACAGCTATACACGACTGATCTAAATGATACACAGTACACATAAAAATTACTAAGTTAATAAAATAATACAAGCGGACTAAAACCACCATATATAAAATAGCTACATGAGTGTTATATATTGGTGTAATATGACTGTTAATGTAGCCGGGGGTAATGTGATCTATTTACGGGTAATAATACTTTAGGTTATATTAGTGAGCAGTGGTGTTGTGAGGGCGAGTAACCGGCTCCCAGGATGCATGTATAAAGTGACATATACACTGATGAAAAAAATAGTGGCAGGGACACACATACATACATGCAATATATAAATACATGACCAAGTACTAATATACACACACACACACACACACACACACACACACATGAAACAAATTATAGCTGATGCCTCCCTTGCAAATCTCAATTACAAAAATAATAAATATATAACGATACAAAAACAAACTGGACCTTTTAAACCAGTTGTTATTGTTCAATGTTATCTGTGTTGTAGGTTTTGTTATTGTTAACCTGTTATCTTCCCAACTTTTACATGCAATATATTTTTCTCTCGCTGTACTTTTGTTAACTTGCTTTTGTTTTTTCTTATATACAAAAAAAGTTATTGCTCATTGTATTTATTGTATGAAATTTATCTATTATTGATGTTATTATTATTGTTATTATTATTATTATTAGCTGTCGTAGTAGTAGTAGTAGTAGTAGTAGTAGTAGTAGTAGTAGTAGTAGTAGTAGTAGTAGTAGTAGTAGTAGTAGTGAGGTCAAAATAACTAAGGACGGCCAAAGACATCTAGGCGCAGTAATTGGCACTGCGGACTTCAAGACCGAGTATGTAGCGGGAAAGGTGAATGAGTGGGCTAGTGAAATCCAAGCTCTGTCTGAGATTGCTAACACAGAGCCACATGCGGTCTTTGCTGCAATCACCCATGGAGTCAAACATCGTTGGAACTACCTGATGTGTACTATCCCTGATATCGGACCCCTCCTCCACCCTCTGGAAGAAGTTATCAGTGTCATTTTCATTCCTAAATTAGTGAAACACCCTGACTTAACCCCAGCAGAAAGAGCACTTCTTGCACTTCCATCAAGACTGGGAGGGATGGGACTAACAAATCCAGAGGAGATTGCTGCCACTGAACATCAAAATTCACTTAAGCCCACGGCAGCCCTCACGGACCACATAATAGCCCAGAATGCAACAGGGGAAGTGGATACCAGTGAAGTAAATAAGATTCGTAGGTCCATTACGACAGATCGACAGCACTGCCAAAATGATAAGTTGCAGCAACTGTTGCTGCAGGTACCAGAAAATTTGAAAAAAAAAGTAGCTATAGCGCAGGAGGTGGGCGCCTCAAACTGGTTAACTACGTTACCGATAAGGGCAAATGGTTTCAGTCTAAATAAACAAGAATTTACAGATGCCATTGCTCTAAGGTACAGTCGGCCAGTAGAAGGTTTGCCCTCCCAATGCGTGTGTGGCTCTTCCTATGATGGTGATCACGCCATGGTGTGCAAGAAGGGGGGCTTCATATGCATGAGGCATGACGAGGTAAGGGATCTCACAGCAAATATGTTGAAGGAAATCTGCCGGGAGGTCATGGTAGAACCGACCCTCCTTCCATTGGATGGTGAGATCTTCCAACACAGGACTTCAAACACATCTAACGAAGCCCGTGTGGACGTCAGTGCTCGAGGATTCTGGACGCGGGGACAGCGAGCTTTCTTCGACATCAGGATTTTTGATCCCATGGCCGCATGTCACCGTAACCTAGCTCTCGATGCTGCACATAGGAGGAACGAGAACGACAAGAGAAGGGCGAGAGAAGAAAACGTTGAATTCAAAACGTTGATCAAGGCAGCTTCACTCCTCTAGTGTTCACAACCTCTGGTGGGATGGGACCAAGTGCAAGATGTTTCTACGCCAGACTCGCGGAGGTGATCTCCGAACAGAAGCAGCAGCCCAGAAGTTATGTTACAGCCTGGATGAGATGTCGACTGTCTTTCTCTCTCCTTCGGTCGGCTTTGCTCTGCCTCAGGGGAACGAGAGCTTCTGCCCCAACTCCGACAACTGCTGCAGATATTGACTATGAGGCTACAGTCACTGAATGCCGCATAGATCTGCGGCTCAACTAATTTAACACAGATAGGATAGCTACTTATGTATTAGGATATTTAATATTAAGGTAATTAAATGGTGGCGAAGGTGTGGCTATTGGGGGAGGCTGGAGGCCACGTTAAAAAAAAAAAAAAAAAAGAAAAGTAGTAGTAGTAAACAAAAAGAGAGAAAAAATTATAAGAATATTTAGAAGTAATGTCTAAAATATGATAGAAAACTATCTCTAAAGTCCAATGTAAAAAAATAAATAACAAAATAAAAGTAAAACACAATAGAAGAAGACGAAGGAGAGAGAGAGAGAGATGTTCCCGAGAGTCGTAAACAAACCTAACTTAGAACATTTGCCGCTTCCTGGGGCTTTAAAAATTCCTGCCTCATTTATCCACCTGTCCGCCAGCACCAGCACCACCATTCCCACCGCCGCCACTACTACTACTACTACTACTACTACTACTATCACCAGTATCACCACCACTACTACCAGCATCACTATCACCACCACCACCATCATTACCATCACCACCACCATCATCACTATTACCACCACCACCACCATCAACACAATTACCACCATCAGTAACAAGAACAAATACTCCTTCATAAATAGGGAAGAGTTGTTGGTCGTAACTCTGTGTAGGACAAAGATTTATCATCCAGCACTTACTCTCTCTCTCTCTCTCTCTCTCTCTCTCTTTTGTGTTTTCCTTTTTCTCTTTCACTCTTTTTATGCTTTTTCTTTCCATGTATTTTTATCTCTTTCTCCCTTTCTCTTACTATCCCCCTTCTCTCTCTCTCTCTCTCTCTCTCTCTCTCTCTCTCTCTCTCTCTCTCTCTCTCTCTCTCTCTCTCTTCATTTTCTCTCTTATCTTCATTCTATTCTGCCTTTCTCTTTTCAACATCTTTATTTACAGTTTTCTTGCTCAATCCTGACACCATAATACCAACCCTTACCAAAATGTGAAAATAAAACTGAAATTACAAAGTATACAAGACGTAATATATCTCGTTGTTTATTCCGCCTCTTATCTAAACGTCAGCACCAAGTTCCCTGTTTATCCGGCATATAATTTCGCAAACAAGAAAATATTTAAGGATTACACATAACAGTTTAGGGTCCACAAAAGGTTTAATTTGCCTCCCTCACTCCGTCCCTGTGTAGGCTAGTGCAGGGGTTCAGGGACTTAACAACCTACCTCAATTAGCTCATTTGTGGCCACTGGTGATGCAGGTGCCCATGTGTCACGCCTCTGTAATTCTGAATGACAATAAAGTTTTAGTTTTTGCGGGTTTTTTTGCTCTCACTGAAGTACACAGGAAAATTTGCTTTAATATAGAATTAGTTCGTCAAAACGAACTGCATGAAAGGGGAAAAAATTGGAGTCTAAGCACGCACACACACACACACAGAAACGGCACTAATAAGTACAGTAGAGTGCAGCACAGTAGGTGTTGGCCCAGAGAGTGACACACATACATTTAAACATGTAGCTTTTAGTATATTGAGAGACACATAAGAGTCAGGCAAGATCACGAGGACGGAAGCGATGCTGAGCTGCCTTCCATGCAAGCAAAAAGTTAACTATTAAGAAACACTCAGTTGCAACTCCGCAAGAGATGTAGGCAGTATAAAAGTTGCAGAATCTATTATTACTAAACTTGGTGTTGTGTCCCTGAGGTAGGACCGGGGGGTTCACCTCATAACACCCGGAGGAGCCCAAGAAATGGTCCTGGGAATCTGCATCCTGGAGAGACTCAGAGAGGAATCGAGTGTATACAGTAGCGGTAGATAATTATACCTAAGTGTTTCGTGCCTTGGAATCTAATTAAGTTCTGGGTTGATTCAGGTGTGGACGAGTATAAGCAGGTGAGGCTCGGCGCTTCGGGGCGGCTTAGGTAAATGGGTAAATTTATTTTTTTATTTGCTTATTAGAGAGAAGAGCTGATGATAATGGCAAGTGTGTGAAGGTGGAATGTGGAGTGATCAACAGATTACTGTTCACGGGACAAAGAAAATAATTAATTAATGGACGGAAGATTGCCTGGAGGGTGAAGGGTCATTTTCCTGTAAGTGATGTTTATGTTGTGTATAAAGCCAACAAGCATTGCTCTACTGAAGCTCGTATAGTCTGAATGGCTGGTAATGTCTCGTGTCGGATCTGAATGTCGTGCCTGATGCGCTGATTGCTCACCATCCACCTGAACGGCTGCCTGAATGATGCTCGGCTTTGGTCACTGAACCGTCAAACAGAGTGGAGAGGAAATAAATTCAGGAGAATTGTCGGAAACTTGGCAAATGAAATTCAACACCGTTAACTAAGGTTATACACGGAAGTACTATAAGCCCAAAACTTACATATTGTAGACTGACCACTGGCCACTATCAGAAGACAAATATTAAGATTTTGTAATTATCAAAATTCTCAAATCTATAGGTGTAAAGAGACGAGACATATATGCAAGAAATAAACAGAATGAGAGTTAGGAATAACAGCATGAAATCTTAAATACAAACACAAATAAATAATTGATACATTGTGTACAAGTCCTTCGTTAGTCTTCAGTTAGAATATGCAGTACAACTCTGGTCACGTTTGCCTCGGAAGGATGTCGAGAAGTGAAGACTGATAACAAATATGACTGACAACTGGAAAATCCTTAGTTTTTAGGATATAAAGATAATAATAAAAAGTATGTAACTTATACGTAAACCAAAACACTATAACAAACACCTTTATATCAAGCACTAAGAGTTTCAACACCAATACAGTAAAATTCTTTATCACAAACGAGGTTGTTGAAGACTAGAGTAAGCTGCCGAGTTTGGTACTCAACAACGCCGTCTTAGATGTGTTTAAAACTAGGATACATAAACTTTACTGGACCATAATGTAGTCATGAGCAAAATATTATACAGGGTTAGTAATATTTGGATTGACCCGACAAGTCATGGTAGAAAAGCGATTTTCGGTGTAAACAATGAATGGCTCTACATATTCTCTATCAATATACGAAACACCAGAATGAGTATGACAAAAAGATAATTACTTCAAAGTATCTTACCGGCAAATATTATTGAAGATGAATATCAAAGATTACACAGTTGACATTCAGTATTATAAGAACAAGACACAAAACTATTACTCGTGAGAGCAGGTTTAGCTGTATGTGTCATGTACGGTAAGTAGGGGGTTGCCACACATTATTCAGTGTTGGGAAGATTGGAAAGCTGGAATGTAGTTGCGAATGAATATTGGGACTTAAAGGATAAATATCTATATCGTGAGAATTGTTCTTGAACGAAATGCATAACAAATTACGTTATTGGTAGGAAACTTTTAAGAAACAGTGAACTTGTCTATTAAATGCACTGAAACTTTTTGAGATAAAACAATCTTCAAATTATAGTATATACTGTAGTATATATAAATTACATTTTCCCCAAATACATTAGAATGCATCCTATACTGCCAAAACACGACCAGCTATTAACCAGAATTGCATTTCTGCACATACGACACAGGGAAGACCTCAGCACAAACTCCAGCCCTGCAGAGTGCTATCTGTGACGGGATATTCCACGACATGTTCTATTGACAACGTACATACACGCGGCGAGGGGCCACGCAGCTCTCTCTCTCTCTCTCTCTCTCTCTCTCTCTCTCAGGCTGGAGTGAACTGTATGTTGGAATGCACGGATGGAAATAGCTCTCTCTCTCTCTCTCTCTCTCATATTTCTTTAATTCTCATATATTTTCCTTTCTTTGTCGTTGTCACTTTCTTTCCTTCTTAATTTATTATTTTCCACCTTTGTATGCATTCTTTCTGGGGTTTTTTATATTTTTATATCATTATTTCTCATCTCTTCATCCATCTTTCCTCTATTCTGATATTTTAAGCTCCCACTTTCGATACGCTGATACGAATACCTCATTGTTACTAAGATTACATATATACCCTTCTTAACTACAGTTAAAAAGTGCCTGTGCAACTTGTGAATATGTGTTGAAATCAGCTTTCGTCCAGGGAGCGAGTGGCGCCCTGAGTTACAGCCACGTAAACACGGGACCACCTGAGGCCGACCTGCAACGACCATTGGTGATGAACGATCTACTGTGTTCTTAGAGTGGCAAATAGGTTTATCCACACAGAAGCGTTAATTAGGACTCAACTGGATTGTTATAATAAGGGCGTAGTTCCCTGAACATCAGACGCACTGAGAAGCGGCAAATGATGATATAGATGCTGTACTTAGGAAAATATGTTAGTAGCTACAATACGTACGACAGGCTGCAGCAGCGTAGGGGAAAAATTTCACCAGAGTTTGTGTCTTAAGTACTGAGGAAATTTCTATTCACGTATCTCAAGAACGTAGACAGGATGTAGCTGCTTAAGAGGTCGGGGACATCATCTGTCGACGCCAGGTAACACAAGGAAATAACCGATATAATTGATGTACATGCAACCTCTGAGACCTTGTCGACCCTCCAGCATAATAAATATAATGTAAAACTGAAGATATTTACCAGTCAGTACATGACGGTAGAAACAAAGCATGATCATCACTGCAAGATACAACACTCACTGATGAAAGACAACACTCTCTCGTCAATCGGCCAAGAACTGTGTTTTGCAGTGGAGGTTAATCCGGTTCGTGTTACTAAAGATTAACGACATGTCAGTGGAAGGAGAGACACAATGCTGGTGATCCTAACGAGACTTCGCAATATGAAGATGAGGGCAGGATCATCAAGGGGTACAAAGGATCCTTGTGGCAGACTCCTAGGAACAAACAGCGAACAACTCGACACTTTGTTATAAGGTATTGAAAGGTATCTTCGTGTATATAAGATGAACAACACGGAAACATATGCATTCTACATGATGTACAGTCAGGGGGCAGAATTCAATCAAGACATCTAGTTATTGTCTGGATCACAGAACAAACTATTTCAGGCAGAGGCGTCAGTCACACACACACACACACACACACACACACACACACACACACACACACACACACACACACACACACACACACACACACACACACACACACACACACACCTTGGCTTGGTCACGTCATGGCTGTGGAAGGATTAGTCATCATGATTCACGACTGTGTTCTACACCATGACTGTTGAATTACACCAGTCAGGTAAAATTACCTTTGGATCTTGAAAGTGTTCTCAAACCTTCCACTGTGTCACCCTCTCTGTCTTGTACACGTAAATGGGACTATACTGACCCTTATAAAACAAAATGTACAGATCTAACACTTAGGAAGCATTCTGCATTAAGTTTTATGTTAGAAGAACTTTATAATGCAATCAAATAAAAATATTGTAATTAACTCTCACACAGCTGAAAATTATCCAGTTGTAAGACCTTTTGTTAGGAATACTATTAGTATCTGAGTCGACGTTTGGTGAGTCGTGTAAACGTTACAATGTAGTACCAACCTGGACCAAATATTTAAAGGAAGTTCATAATGATACTTATCTCCTTGAGAAGTAACAAGGAAGGTGCTGAGCTAAGACTGCACATGTTCAAAAGTTGTGTCTGGGTTCGACTTGCACTGTGCTGGCGCTAGGTACAGGGGGTAAAGTTAGGTACAAGGGCAACGGTGGCTAATCTGGCAAGTGGTAACAGAACCAGGATTTGGCGGGATGTCAAAGCACTTAATGATAAAGATGAGACACAGTAAATCACCGTATCACAGATAAAAAAATAATATTCACTACAAGTTGAGAGATAATTTCAAGAGATTCTCCAGTTTAATTCACAGGAAATTAAAACTGAAGCCATCTCATTAACACTAAATAAGGTTTACGGCCTGGAGGTCATATCTGGCGAGCTATGCTATATAAATATGACTCAGACACATTGTGTGAAAATAATTACTTTCTGAACCCATACAGTATACTGATCACGGATCAGAATAGTTCATAAATATCAATATGATTCCTACACTTGCAAATACAAGTATTGACCAATTACTATGGTAAAAAAGCCTCTAGAGTGCTTGAATCTCTTTTGTACGAATATTAATTAAAGCAATATCTCTCCACACATGACCTGCCTGCCTGCCGATGAAATTTTAAAATATAAATTATCAGGTTGGTTCTTAGATATATAGTTGATCATTTCTTTTTAAGGTTAACTACCCCATTAATTTATATGTTCTTTAAATATGATGACAGTGTGACCGTGTTAACTACTGACTGTTAGTGAACACTCGGTAGACACAAGATTGCCGCTTTTATTATTCGCTTCTTAGTTTATTGATTTACTGGCCAGAGTTATTGTGATCACCTGAACAATAGTCTGATCCTCTGAAGGTTACAAACAGCAGTAAGCAAAGAAGTATCTTATCACCTCGTTTTGCTGACGAAGTAAATATGAAATAACAAGCCCTGCAGTTAGTCTGCACACTGCTGGTAAACTAATAAATGAGTTCTTGGTATTGATGATCCGGAAGTTGCAGCAACATCAGGTATACACACTAAATTTGCAAAAAGTCATTGTTTACAATACCTCAATAACATCTTCCATATTAATTAATCCCAGAACATACAAAATTTAAAACAACTGTTAATCGTTTTCAGTATTTATGGCTATTTTGTTACAGGTACAGCACTCGTCTCATGTTCTAAAGGTCGCTTGTTCGAACCTGGAGCACCCCCAGTCCACCCAGCTGTGATTGAATTCCTAATTTTACAATTGCAAAGGGGAAAGTGGGAGAGTGAGGTGCCGGCCACACTACCTCCTTGAGTACTGAAGGCTTCGTAACCAGGAGGCTGTATCCGTGCTGCCATTGCACTACAGTAATATTATGGCACTAAAATTTTTAGTTTTCATTACTAATAATACGTTCAGTAACGGTGACAATGATCGACAACGCAGTAATCATCTTGCGGGAGGAAAGAGTCGCCCCAAGAAACCTGGCGTGTGTGATCCACCAACTATTATATAACTTGTTTTAAACATGCTACTGCAGCGCGGACCGCTCGTCTGTATGACATAATTATACTGATGACCTACTGAGGCATTTACGAATACCTCATAATGAAATATTTAAGGGACTTGTAGGTGTACCGAGGTGGACAAGAGCTTCTTAACCCTTTAGAGGGTAAAGTATTCCTTAGGCATTTTATTCTGGTTAAAGCCAGATAGCCCTTGCCCACTAACGGGTGAATGTTGTGCAGTATGTAATGATCAGTCACTCGACACCATAATGAGTAATGCAGTATTTTGTCTTCATAAATGACAGTAATTCAAATAGTATTTTAATTTCAATCTTGTGTAACAGACTTTTTATTTCCTCCATCCACGAAATCAGAAAAAAAATTGTATCTTAAGGTTATATATATATATATATATATATATATATATATATATATATATATATATATATATATATATATATATATATATATATATATATATATATATATATATATATATATATGCCTGATGTAACATTCTTACATAATAACTTTTGGTATGTAATATTGGATATTTTTTTAAGTGCTGGTTAATTATTATCATAATTAGTAATGGTCATCATTATAAAAAGATTATTAGTCAACACATCAGAGAGAATTAATTAGAACTCATCCAAAAGACCGACGTCATCAATCTATTCTTATGACGAGAATATTATATCACGTTCCGATAATTGGTTTTCAGTAAAATTCAAATTAGTGTATTTTTGTTGTTGTAATATATATGTTTCTGTAGTAATGCATGTCTCATATACTACTACTAATAATAATATCACTACTACTACTACTTTTTTTCTACTACTACTACTACTACTACTACTACTACTACTACTACTACTACTACTACTACTAATAATAATAATAATAATAATAATAATAATAATAATAATAATAATAATAATAATAATAATAATAATAATAATAATAATAATAATAATAATTATTATTATTAATAACACCGGTCAACAAAATTTTTCTGGCACAAGGTTTTTAAACGGATTTTAAGTAAATTTGGGGTGCAGAATCCAAATATGACTTTGGTTTTTGTCTATCACATCAGGTTTTTGAGATATACCATATTGCACTTTTGCTGGGAAACGTAAACTTTTGGATCAAAATTGACGGTTTAAACATGTATACATAAATTTTTTCAGCATTATAATTTGTATTTTTCTATAACCAAAAATTGTTAATATCAAATTGGAAAGTTAATGCACATATAATATTTAAATGTAACATTGAAGGGTGAAAAAAACAATTAATGTACGGTAGAAATAGTGCAAGTATTAAGATCAAGTTACAGTTACATAAACTTCCTCTTTTTGGCCGATCTCTTATGTACAGCTTCTGGAATGTCTCTCATCAAACTCCAGCAGTAGTCCGCCATCATGTTCGAGTCCCATCGACCTTGGTAACGTTCTTCCATTACTTTAATGTCTTGATGAAAGCGCTCCCCTTGCTCCTCGCTCACTTCTCCCAGATTTTCTGGAAACTCGTCCAAGTGACTGTGTAAGTAGTGAACCTTGATACTCATTCTGCATCCAAGTGCTTGTAAACTCAAGAGCAGCTCTTCCACAATTTCTTGATAGTTGTCCGCTTTCTTGTTCCCTAAGAAGTTCCGCACCACATTAGAGAAAGCATTCCAAGTTCTTGCCTGTGCCTCAGTCATTGTTGCAAGGAAGTGTGGATCTCTGAGTAGTGTTCTTATTTGAGGTCCATCAAAAATCCCTGCCTTTTTCTTCTCGTCGCTAAGACTTGGAAAGGTTGAGCATATATATCTGAAACACTCTCCACTATGATCAAGAGCCTTGACGAATTGCTTCATGATACCAAGTTTTATGTGCAGAGGAGGAAGGACAATGTTTTTCCTGTCAACCAGAGGATCGTTAATGATATTCTTGTCACCAGGCGTCAAACTATGTCTTGGTGGCCAATTCTTTTTCACCCAATGGTCTGCTGTAGCCCTGCTGTCCCAGTAGCACAGAAAACAGGGGTATTTTGTGTACCCTCCTTGCTGGCCCAATAGAAAGTTTACCATTTTCAAGTCCACACAAATTAGCCATTCATGAGCATGGTATTGCAACCTCTCTAGAACAGTCTTAATGTTTTCATACTCTTCTTTAATTTGTACAGAATGTCCGATTGGAATTGAACCATACTTGTTTCCGTTATGAAGAAGAACACATTTCAAGCTCCTTTTAGAATTGTCAATAAAAAGTCTCCAATCCTTACTATCATATGCTGGTAGTCCCATGGAGAGAAGAAGTCCTTCTACATCATTACAAAAAACAAGCTGGTCATATGAATGAAAGTACATCCGCAGTTGCTCTTCTCTGTTGCGATAAAAGGAGACACTCGTGCCAGGTTTTAAGAGTCGTTTCTCTTGAAGCCTGGAAGCTAACAATTCAGCAGACTGTTTTGGCAAATTTAGATCTCTGACCAGATCATTCAATTCTGACTGAGTAAACAACGTTGGCTTTTCACAATCTTCACCAGATGGCTTGAAAAGATCAGTCTCTTCATCTTCATCAGTAGAAACAGGTGAATTCCGGTCTATATCCTCAATCTCTGGTAGCTCAGTAAATTCTGGCACGTTACGTGATGGAGCAAATCTGAGATCAGATTTGGATTCAGCACCTTAAAGTTAGTAAAAAACAGTTAAAAGGTTTCATGCCAGAAAAAAAAATATTTTTTTGTAGACCAGTGTAATAATAATAATTATAATAATAATAATAATAATAATAATAATAATAATAATAATAATAATAATAATAATAATAATAATAATACCACTAATATTAATAACTAATGGAGAAAAATAGTCTCTAAATTTGGATAATATTGGTCTAGGTTGTAAGAAAATGAGACGTAATTAGAAAGCGAATTGAAGGTTGGAATCTTTTTTGGGGGTGAAGAATTTTTTTTTCTTCTATTTCGTGCCACTTGATTTACGTATCATCAATGTCCGTCCCTTACTGGTGGTAGCGTGACACTAACCCACTCACCCCCGCCCCCACCCCCTCCACCCCCATGACCAAATTACACTAGTAGTAAAATAATTTCGTAGAAGTCTTGAATTTGTCTGTGGCTGATTGACCCATAATGGCCGCAGTTTCAACACCTGGCCCGATGAAATTATAATTTTGAGGGAATAGTTCGCAGTGGGAGGAGAATTTATCCAGTGATAAGTGACTCCCACTGGACCAGCCATCACCACGAAGGAGGGGGAGGAGGAGGAGGGGGAGGAGGAGGAGGAGGAGGAGGAGGAGGAGGAAGAAGAAGAGGAGGGAGAGAAGTATTGTAGTTATCTCAGCTTCTTGTGTTGTTCTCTAACTTCTGGTTTCCTGAGGTGCTGTCCACCTCACCAGCAAAATTCCAGAAGGTTTATTGGTAATCTGGATACAATTTCATTTTACTGAACGTTGTAAACTATTTCTGCTTTGATCGGGATGTGATTGCTGGTAAATTTCTGAGAATGAAAATCGTGTTTGGATCGACATCGCGTGTGTTGCTGCGGCGGGAAAACTGTCGATAATCACGAATAGAAAAAAAAATGGAATATGAAGTAGTAGCGATCATGTGTTGCAGTCACGGTCTCCCCTCTCCTCCCCCATTGACATACTGTACAATATATTAGTTTTCCTCTAGTATCTGAATATTGTTGCATAATGTGAGATGTGTGGGAAGATAATGATATACGGGAGGAAGAAGTACAATACAGGCAGGAACATATGGTCTATTGCCTGTAGCTTTACTGTTTTGTTTTAGATGAAGTTACAGGCTTGTACTCTCGGGTAAATTCAGACACATATTATATACACATACATGGTATTGTACACACATGTATGAGTAAATATATACTTTTACACACACACACACACACACACACACACACACACACACACACACACACACACACACACACACACACGCACACACACACACACACACCCACACCCACACACACACACACACACACACACACACACACACACACACACACACACACACACACACACGCATCTGTTGAATAAACCATCCGTATCTGACGGTACACGCACACTAGCAAAAAAAAAAAGAAGAAAAAAACTCGCATGTCCCACAGTACCAAAAAGTACACATGTTTGTCACAGATAAAATAAACTGAAAAGCAATACTACTGTCGTACTCTGGGGCGCACGTAAGAGTGTACTGCAAATGATGATGTACAGTGAAGATAATGAGCCTTTCCCTACTGTAATTCACACCATTACTGACACAACACTGCACTGTCAATTGGAATACTACAAAAGACACTACACACTGTCAATGCAACACAAAAAGCAAAAAACAGTATTAATGATATGAGTACATTGATCTGTCAATGGTACAATAAAAACATTGTTTAACACTGCATTACTACACACACACACACACTAAATACTGTCAATATTACGAATAATGATAATAATAATAATAATAATAATAATAATAATAATAATAATAATAATAATAATAATAATAACAACCCCAAATTACAAAGTCACGTCAACACCACGTTGCGTGTCACCCCTCACGAACGTCTCCTGGTTTTGGTAATTAGGATAAAAAAAAAGTCAACTCATCTTTAAGGTCTGTGAGTTGGAAGAGATAAAGTGGTGACACGAGGAGGTAGTGTGAGGACCACTTGTGATGAGGTACATGAAACGTGATAACGTATAAAGATCTAATGACAGGAACACCCGTCTATGTTTTGGCTCAGGGCACAGCACGTTGTATATACATGTATATTAATTTGAGGTTTAAGGTAAATATACTCCATGTGTCAGTGTCTTTTATGGACAAATGCACAGCGCTGAGGTTCAGATTGCTTATCTTATCATCAGAAGGTTTATTAGGGATTGTATTAGAACAAATACTGAATGTCAGAAGAATATTAACTTGGATTATTGCAAGAACTTTTCATTCTACACTGTATTTATATTCCTCAAAGTCTTATTTTGCTAACATTTGTGTAAAAGTTAAGCGTTAAAATAGTAAAGATCATCCAAGAAAATTATAATATTCTGTATAAATCTTTACTTGTTTTTATGTGTATATTCATGCAGTGCATTTCTTTCTTTTGTTATACAGCAGATCAAATATCCTGTTCATAAAGCTGTCTTGAGTCGAGTAATTGTAACATATAAACAGCAAGAGACAGCTACCCGGTAATCTATCAACATTACTAAGTTGTCTCTGCAAAATTATAATTTCCTACATTTCGTAAAATAACTAGAGGTGCAGCAATTTATCCCTTTCGTGGACACTAAGTTGTTTTAAGTTGTTTTAATGAGCAAACTTTTCTGGTTTATTAATCATTAAGGGAGTGAAATGCACATAAGTTGTAGCCCATCCGCTGGTAACGAAATTTTGAATGGAAACTGTTGCTCTATCTCACTGTTGTAATAAAAGTCGCATTACGGAAGAGGATTGACGAGCTGCACATACACTGTTATATAAGACAGGGTTAAAACTGATAGATATTGTTGATCTTGTAATGGATGGGGAGAGTCAGGGTATAACACATCTACAGCTGCAGTAGGAAGAGGAAGGAATAAATGACAACTAAAGAAGAAAGAAGGTCAAAACATATAGTTGTAGCTCATAATTTTAATTGTTGATGACTAGCGTAATAACTTGTCTATTATAAGCGCTTAATAACATCAACAAAGAATGTGAGTGGTCTGTGTGTGTGTGTGTGTGTGTGTGTGTGTGTGTGTGTGTGTGTGTGGATCATAACACTAATACCAAAGTACTAGAGAGGTTTGTACATGTATAATCCTCAAGGGATTAAGCCATCGCCCTCAAAGTATGAAACAGATCTCATATAAGGTAAATTGTGAAGGAGTTTAGTGGATTTAATCGACAGTCTAGATATAACCCCCATTGGGAATGATAATAATGACGGTAAATTAAACGCTAGATTATAAATGAAAAACTCTACCTCGTTAAAATAGTGGCTCTCTCTCTCTCTCTCTCTCTCTCTCTCTCTCTCTCTCTCTCTCTCTCATTGAAGTGTTGACTCCCGGTAAAATGTCTACATCATGAGGGACCGTAACTCCACTCCAAAAAACTGCAGTAAACTGATTACCAAACTCACCATTTTCTTCGGCGGAACATTCAGAAAAAAAATCATCCTCTAACTTAATTTGTACCACTGGCTCCTCCCCCAGCAGGTGAGTAAGCAGAAAATCCTGACCACCGTAGAAAAGGGATATTGATAGACACCGCTGCCATGTGCCGTGACACACTGATGTCGTCTAAATTCCCCTCACAGTTTTGACGGCCAAATTGCTCTGACAGATTACTTATTGCCAGCTGAGCTAAAAATCCCGGTGCATAGTGTGAAAACCCTCGTGACATTTTCAAGTGAGCCTGCACGATTTTTGTCATTTCAGTTGTCAAATTGCTTATTTTTTCACACGTTGTGGATATTGTGACAAGGATTGGACTAAGTGCAAATTGTTGTAAACCGGAAGTAATCACACACACAAAAAAAACGTACGTGTGTTATCCCCAAAATACACGATCATACAGGTTAGGGGGCGTTTGTCTGTATGCCAGAGGATGAACTACCTTTTTTAGATATCGGTTCGCACATCTCTCTAGTCTATACCAAAGTGACATACATAAACAATCTTTTAATTTCTATAGACAGGGAAGCTGGCCACCTGCTAGAAACCCGACACACCTCATCCTCCCTGCACAGTGTGGGAGTCACGCTGATAACCTTTTTCTTATGTAAACGGCCGCCAGATGCTGAATGTATTAGTTATTTCTCATCCCAACTGGAGAGAAACCTTACATGGCGGTACTCAGTAATACCTGGATCTAGAACCTATTCTTATTATAAATTAACGTCACTAAGCTTAAGGTTTTAGCATGACAACTCTGATCCGGTTCTGCGTCCTGCTCCGGTGGCTTTAATTTTGTCTCGTTTAAAGTTATACCTCGGATCTATACACAGACTTTTGAACATTTATCACCACAACGCGACAGTGTCTTTACTGATGGAATGCCGTAGTGAAATCCAGTCTACTTTCTGTGTTCAGTTCAATCCATCAGATGTACATTTATCTTTCATCAGCAGAGCATGACAGTGTCTGGTGATGGAGTGCCACCCACTATGTCAGTTCAGTTTCCCCCGCTGCGCCAGCTCCACCCGGTGTGCATTCATCACTGAAGCCAATCATTAAGCGATGACACGGGGTGAAAAATGCCATCATATAGCCAGCCAAACTAGCAGGTGGTGGACCGTCCCGGGGCGTGATTGAGGGAGCTGACCGCCGCCCTCTGTCATCATTAGTCAACTCTCAGGGAATAAACTTTTCCAGGTGTCGTTAGCAAGACTTATAGACCCGGGAATCATAGCTATGAGGCTAATACCGATGGTCGACCGCACCACAAGTGTAAATTTTCTATATTAATGAATTACTTGTATATGTGGCTCTCTTCAGCAATCCCCCTAAAGTAAGACTGAGCTTCATCTTATCTCATTATTAATATTTCATAATATTGTTGAATAAAAGATGATCCTCAGCTGATAAATTTCCTTATCTTAGCAACCATCCTTCCTCAGTATATATTTTGTTTTCAAGTAAACTGAAAAAAAAAATCAAGGTAATTAGTCTGAAGCGAATGTTGTCGAAATTTAATTACAAAACTGTGGCTGAAGTGAGACCAAAAAAGTGGAGACCATTTGTGTAACTGGTCACGAACATATGATGAACTGTAATAAAAGGATATTTGAAGATAAAAAAAACAGAAGACGATAACAGAACAAAAAGACCCAAATAATGGTTCTGTGGAACATAATGAATGATGGACAAAAAAGTAAAAAAAAGAAAGAAAAAAGGCAGATGATGAAGACGATTGATATAATTAGATAATAAAACTAAGTGAAGACTGTGGAAAAAATAATTAAAAGAGACATCAGAAAGAATAACTAAGACGGACCCGCGATGACTGGCCAGGAAGAAAGTGGCCAAGCAAGGTAATTACCCTGAGGCCTCACAAAGACGGGCCCGCTGTGAACCAGCCATGTGCGAGTGGCCGAGCAAGGTAGGACCACCCCGAGGCTGCGAGCCGAGTGTGCCTCCACCGACACAATTATACCGTACGTATAGCTCGTCAGGCCGCGGTGAGACAGTACATGATACTAATCCCGAGTATTAGGCGCCTTGAGTACAGAGACAGGTTAAAACATCTTAATTTGCATTCCCTCGAAAGATGTAGAGTGAGGGGCGATATGGTCGAGGTGTATAAATGGAAGTCAGAGCTAAACAAAGATGATTTAACAAAGGTACTAAAACTATCTAACCAGGAGCGAACTCGTAGCAATGGTTTTAACTATAGACTTAGGCAAGAGATAGGTAAACATTGGTTTGGAAATAGAGTAGTGGATGAATGGAACAAGTTACCAAACATCATCATTAACTCGAATACGCTGGATAGCTTCAAATATAGGTTGGATGGATATATGAGCGATAGGGGTTGGGTGTAAACGGGACTTCCCATTATGGGCTAAGAGGCCCGCTGCAGTTTTCTCCATTCTTATGTTCTTATGAAACACTTAAGATCACCCAAAGGTTGTGAAGGATGGCACCCACCACATATTGCCAGCTCATCCATAGGTTGTTCAGGTTAGCATCCAGTCTGAAAATTCACTCATTTATTGTGAAGATTTCGTCCAGACTCACAGGAATCTTAAGATGGAGAATCACCCAACGTTTAGAATTAAGTAATATATATAATATAATATACTACTACTATAACTTGACCCTCATTCTAACCATAATTAGTTTGAAATGAACTTTAAGGTAACGTATAAATTTATTTAACCCATTTTTTTAAGTGGGGATATTTACATGGCGATTAATAGCACACAACTGCATGCACTTCAAACTACAATAATGTCTATTTTTTTTTAAAGAATTCAAGTTACGTCAATATATCACGTATATTAAACATGTAGGTAATTGAGAACTTCTAGTCATGCCAGCACATTAGGTTCACATGTTTGCTTTTAAAATGACGCAGCCTGTTTTTTTTTTAATTTACAATGTTTGAAATTAAACACAAAATATATACGAAAGCAAATTTACATAACTGTGTAGAATGTTTGTGGTCATATGTATGAAGACGTGGACCTTGGGCAGCGTAGCATGTTTCTACCTGAATAAGTTATAAAATAAATTACATGCATTGCCTCTAATCTTTACCTGCTCCGACTACAGACGATCTCATGGTCGCTATCACGAAGGTTCATGAGAGTGCATGTATGTACGTATAATGTCTTAACAGCTTAGAGACAGTCACGCTTGTTGGTTCCTTGTGATTAAGGTGTGTGAGGCACGAATGGATGTGAAATATGGCAGCTGATGATTAGCTCAGTTTTTGACATTAGGTTTTTACCGATATTTTGCAATAATTCCTCACAGCTTTACACGCTTTGATATTAACTAAAAATATACATCTGTTGAATTTCATACCGTTGGATATGCTGATATATTATTACAAGTTAATACAATAAATACGTTAAGAATTATATTAGAGATGTCTTTCACAACTAAAATATACTATAGTCTAGTATTAGAGCCTGTGCAGTATGTGTCTCGTGACAAACTGATGCAATTTTTGGACTTGACGAAATAACCTGTGAATAGTTGGTGTAGTTTTATGGCCTGAGTTAAGAGGGTGGAGTGTGCTGGCCCGTACTCGCTAATGACTCATAAGAAGTCATTGAATCAGTGTTTAAACGTTGTGCGACACAGTTTTTGGAGCCAATTTGTGTACAAGAGAACTTTAATAGTGACTTCTGGGTGCACACACACACACACACACACACACACACACACACACACACACACACACACACACACACACACACACACACACACACACACACACACACACACACACACACACACACACACACACACATACCGCCATCTCGAGAAACGAAAAACGTCTGTAGCTGTCGCCTTCATTGATTTCACTAAAGCGTTCGACCTAGTCGACCACAATATAATCATAAACAAAGCTATTGACCTCGGGCTTCGGAGAAGTCTCATACCATGGCTTACAGACTTCCTCAGTGGCCGACGCCAAGCTGTACGCTTCCGAGGGGCTGTCTCCACCTTTCAGTCACTCACCTGTGGCGTCCCCCAAGGCACCAAGATGGGACCACTCTGCTTCCTTATGCTCATCAATGATGCCCTAAGAGAAACCCCTGCTCGCTGGAAATATGTCGACGACTCCACCATTGGGATCAGCGTCAACAATTCCGCTCCCAACTATACCGCCCTTCAGGATTTATTGAACAGTCTCCAAAACTGGGCCACC
Organism: Homarus americanus; assembly: GCF_018991925.1. NCBI lineage: Eukaryota > Metazoa > Arthropoda > Malacostraca > Decapoda > Nephropidae > Homarus > Homarus americanus. The sequence goes on from NW_024746161.1 coordinate 5,936,551, forward strand.
AACAACCATGTCACCATCAACCATACCAAGACAATGGTTATGCACATCAACCTCTCCTCCGACATTGTCCCACCTCCTTCCATTACCCTAGGTCCGAACACACTCCAGGTTGTAGATTCCACGAAGCTCCTCGGCGTCACCATAGACAACAAACTAAATTGGAAACCACACGTCAGTGAAGTTGTCAAATCCTCCAGTTTCCGTCTCCACCTCCTCCGCCGACTCAAGTCCCTCGGAGTTCCTGCACACGAGCTCCTCAGTGTATACACAACATTCATACTTCCCAAGCTCACCTATGCCTCCCCCACCTGGTCTTCCTCCCTAAATGCCACACAACGTAAACACCTAGAAAAAGTGCAAAAGAGGGCATGCAAGATTATTCTCTCCCCTTCCTACTCCACATATCAAGAAGCGCTCAACACACTGACCCTTTCGACTCTCACTGACCATCACCGGCCTCATCTGCAAATTTGGTAAGAAGCTTCTACACCATCCCCGACACCGGCCCCTACTACCACCTGAGATCCCCTGTCCGAGAATTGCTGTTCGACACCACAACCGCATCCAGCCCATACGTGCACGAACTGATCGCTATAAGAACAGCCCAGTCCCAACCATTGTAAAAATTATCAATAACATGTAATAAATCAGTGTATTCACTCCCAGTAAACACTGCTCCCTACACTGTCACTATGTTGAAATGAACTGTATTTTGAGCTGATCCCCATCTAAGTTACTATATGTCTTATTTGTGTCACTTATGTCACTTGTATATTATTTGTAATTCGTAACCCATTCCCCAAATATGTAACTGTATATTTTCAGCCTTCTGGCTGCCAAGCTCTTTCAATAAACCGTTAATTATTATTATTATTATTATTATTTACCCCTGCTCAGCTCGGGGCTAGTTTATTGTGCACCCTTTTACATCCCGTGCAAAGCGAAGCGCAAAACCATTACAGCGCCCAACACAGGAGGACGGATGCGGAGTTCATGCTTAGCTTCCACACTATAAACGCTTCCTGTACACAGACACAAACAGACTCAAAAGGAAATAGTTATCACGCCTCCTTAATGCCCTGAAATGACTGTTTAAATGACCGTGTAATAACTAGCTCGTCTTAACATTCACATCAGAGACAATATAAACCAAACAGGTAACTGATACTACGAATGTTATGAAGAACGTCTCTATAAACGACGATAAATTCTGCAAGAAATCAATATGGAGATCATGACACCAAACCAAGTCAGGAAAAAAAAAATAATTGTCGTCTCCAGCTGACCTCTGTGATGTATAGCCTAAGGATGTTCCCCAGACTTCCTCAAACTTGTGTGCGGGTTTGAAGATATCTCTCTCTCTCTCTCTCTCTCTCTCTCTCTCTCTCTCTCTCTAGCGTGAGGATTTATCGTAATATCACTTATCACAGTATGAAGCTTATTAGATCATTATTCCTGTCCTAAGGGTTTCCACTGATGTATGGTTACATGTTGCCTCTCCTGTAAGAGAACTGTGGGCGAACACCAGTCTGACGAAGCTTTAGGCGAGTTATCACCAGTCTGACGAAGCTTTAGGCGAGTTATCACTAGTCTGACGAAGCTTTAGACGAGTTAACACCAGTCTGACTAAGCCTTAGACGAGTTAACACCAGTCTGACGAAGCTTTAGACGAGCTAACACCAGTCTGACGAAGCCTTAGACGAGTTAACACCAGTCTGACGAAGCCTTAGACGAGTTAACACCAGTCTGACGAAGCATTAGATGAGTTAACACCAGTCTGACGAAACTTTAAGAGGGTGAACACTATCATTCTAAAGAAATCCGCAGTATAAAAATAAAGGTCAAGTTTATAAGAACATAAAAGTGAACGCTAGAAAGTAATAACGATGACGTAAATGTTACCAGATTGTAAGAAGAATGTAAACGCGATCACTCTAAGAACGTACACTAAAGAGAAGAAAATACATTTTAAAAGCCATAAACTAAACTATACAGGTACTCGTGAACCCTCCTAGCCCCTGTTACTATTGACAAAGAGAGATAGGATGAAAATAGAAAAAATATATATACCAAAATAAAAACTCCTCCTTTCTCCACGGATATCAGATCTAAACTTTACCTGACTGGGGAAATAAATCTAGTACCCCTCGCCCTGCACACAGCCAGTCAGCGTCACGAGGTGAAATATTCGACTCACCCCGACCTAAAAACTGAGTAAGGAATGAGTTTGGGTGGTGGTGGCAAGCAGGGTGTGTGGGTAAGGGTATGTGTGTGGGGGGGGGGAGAATAAAGGGGTGGTTGTGAGTGGTGGAAGAAAGGTGGGGCGGATGTGAAAGATGGTCCAGAGATTGTGTGGGTGTGTGTGGTGGTGGAGGACTGTGTTGTATGTGGTGGAGGACTGTGCTGTGTGTGGTGGAGGACTGTGCTGTGTGTGGTGGAGGACTGTGCTGTGTGGTGGAGGACTGTGTTGTGTGTGGTGGAGGGACTGTGCTGTGTGTGGTGGAGGACTGTGCTGTGTGTGGTGGAGGGGACTGTGTTGTATGTGGGTGTGTGCGGTGGTGGAGGACTGTGCTGTGTGTGGTGGAGGACTGTCCTGTGTGGTGGAGGACTGTGTTGTGTGTGGTGGAGGACTGTGCTGTGTGTGGTGGAGGGACTGTGTTGTGTGTGGTGGAGGACTGTGCTGTGTGGTGGGACGCTGTGTTGTGTGTGGTGGAGGACTGTGTGTGTGTGGTGGTGGAGGACTGTGTTGTATGTGGGTGTGTGCGGTGGTGGAGGACTGTGCTGTGTGTGGTGGAGGACTGTGTTGTGTGTGGTGGAGGACTGTGCTGTGTGTGTGGTGGAGGACTGTGTTGTGTGTGGTGGAGGACTGTGCTGTGTGTGGTGGAGGACTGTGCTGTGTGTGGTGGAGGACTGTTCAGGACTTTTCCTGAGGCCCCTCGGGATTTACAACCCTGAGTATCTGGGTAAGGAAATTTGTACAGTTAAACTTCAGTTAGGAAAACTAGGGAGATCTGTGTGCATGAAACCTGCCCAAAATCTGATTTTGTGAAAGGAACAAAGCTTTATTAATGCAGGGTATACCACACAGTATCTTACATTTCATCATCATAAAAGACACCATATTGGCAGCCATATCTATGAACCTGCATTACAGTGATCTTGCACAAATTTAGTTGCTTTATTTGGAATCCTTACCTATGACAACCTACAGGTATGTTTTAACACCAAAAACATATTCCTATGATGAACAGAAGTGAAGATATGAGCAAACACATATATCGCAATGTCGTGGTGGACATCGTGAATTTCTCCCCAATTGTCTGGTGAAGGAATGTCCACCCTTCATTTTTTGGTTACTTAAGATGTTCCTTTCACAAAACCAAAAGAGTAATTTTGGGTAGTTTTTAAGCACACAGCCCACCCCCCCACCCCCTTCCCCAGCCACGGGATTAATAAGGCGTTGAGTATGGTTACAGCCAATCATTACAATACCCTGGCTTCCACCACCCACAAGCAGGGTCACTTAAAAAATTTCAAAAACACCTCACAGTCAATTCACAAACTCCTTAATTAATAAATTACCTAAAGAACAAATCAAAATATTTTTTCAGTTATCCCCAAAATTTTAAGCAAGAATTAAAGATCACCGAAATTTTAAAAGTGATAGCAAACCTGGTATTTACGCCATACTGAGTTATAGTTGTGATAAAGACTATATTGGTCAGATAATTCAGCTATATTTACTAGTTTTAGTGAGTTAGGTAATACCAATAACTGGAATGACTCATCCCTAATGTACAAATCTAATTGTAGTTTTAGAAGATAAAATGTCGACTGCGTCTATTGAAAAAATCCAAATTTAAACATCACTAGAGGACAATGGACCCTAACTTAATCACTTCTGTGGCTGCTCATAAAACCCTACCTGAGAGAGAGAGAGGATGTGGAACAGAACGGCAAACTGAAGCCGTTAGATGAGGATTAATTTGATAGTCGCCAGCTTAGGCGCCAATGATAACAATGTATTGATAATTGTCAAATGGAAAATAAATACCCATTGGCTTGGGGCCAATAATGAAATGCACTGTACCAGAAACAATATATCATGTTTCTGTGAAACATTTATTGATTATGCCTTCCTGTTATTTGTTAATCTTTACCCAATATTTCTATGAACATGTGATTGTCTTAATTTGATGTATTGTATCATCATTATTATTGTACCCTGTTTCCATAGTTCAATCCTCAGCCCTTATGGGGCCCACGTGAGCTAAATAGGAGCCTGTGGGTCCTGCCGCTCTTCGTGTAACAATCACAGGTAGACCCAGGTGTGTCTGCGTATATACAGGAGCCATGTTCGATGATATGTTTACTGACTCTTCGTCTAGCAGACAGTTGTATATTGTGCATCGTGCGATGATTAAGCTTGAGCACAGCACCGTAAGTTGAGCCAATCAGGTAAGTTCATTGATACATTTATAAGAGCCTTAGTGGCTTAGAGCAGCAGTTAATACCCAGGCGTTAGTTGGGCTTGTGCTGTTATGGAGACGCTGTGAGGAGGGTTTTTTTTTTTTAGATTTTATCTCCCTCATTGTATTGTATTACTCACTACTTGCATACGTGTAGGGCAGCAATGACTTATACTACTTCAACTTGATACCGTGTGTATGTTGTAGGATTAACTCTGTTTTTATGAGAAATGTTAATAATCTTCTACTTCTCTCGTGTATGTATAATGATTTAATAGTAAGGATTATTATTTTGGGGTCTGGTGGCAGCCTAACGTTTGCCATTTATGAGACGTAACTCGGCTGGAATTTCACCAGAGGAGTATGGGGATGTTTGTGGTAGTGTTGGGGTGGTGGAGGAGGTGCGTTGGTATGTGACGATGGTGTTGAACGAAGGAGGAGGAGGTGTGTGTGGTGGTGGAGGGGCAGTGATGGTGGTAATGGTGATAGAGGGGAGGGGAAAGGGGAGGGGGAGGGGGAATGGAGCGAGGGTGTCAGTATTGTGTGGTAACGTAGACATGAGGGTGTAGGAGGTGTGACGTATGGTGGCGTAGAAGCAAATAGCAATCACGTAACATTTTGTTGGGAATTATTGAAGGTTGAAGGGAAAACAATGCTGGCGAAAGACAAAAGAAATTAACATGAAAAAGAGGGAATTTTCACAGCCCCTTTTCCGTAACCCACAGAAATGAGTTAAGACACCAACAGCCAGACGATACCAGGTCCACGTCCACACACACACACACACACACACACACACACGTGGAATTATAAAGCAATCGTTTGAGAATATACAAGGCATTGCCATCTGAATATACCAGGCGAATCGTATATCAAGATGACTCATAACTACCACCTGTAATATACGAGTATATCTTCCTATTCACAGTGGCTGCCTTGAATATAAGTCTGCACATAAAATAACGTCGTATTTTAATGTGTATGTAATAAATCAAAGGAAAAAGAGCGCTTTAACCCAGGGTGGCCAATGTTGAGGTGTACAGTATAGGCGCGATCCAGACGAGACGAGATTAATGAAGAGTATTTGTTATTTAAATGTACGAGTTTCTTATTAATGATATTACTGTCAATAATAATGATAATAAAAACTTAGGGATAAGGATGGGAGGGAACGCAGTTAGTTCGGGCAGACAAGGTGCAGGTGTAGGGAAGAATAAAGAACACATTATTACCGCTTCTTTAAATTAATACCAGTGGCATATGATACCGAATAATAAGTAATGGAGCAGCACTTAAATTACGATATCAATACAGATGTTAGGCTGGGAAATCATTAGTATGTGTCGACCTACCACATGTGTCGAAGCCTTAATGCTGCTGCTGGCATTTTGGCTTCTGTCCGATTACGACGACGTCTTCCAAGCTTCAAATCCGGTCGAACCTTTCTATTTAGCTCAATTACTTTAGATATTAAATGACACCCTTTGTTCAGTCTGACTCTTGGCACAGTAGTTATGTCGTTACGCGAGCAACCCCGTAAATCACCCGTAATAAAATAACAAACATGGACTTGACAACATAAGATAATCTGGTCATGGTCGTGGAGGGGGGATACAATGCATGGATACAAATTTTAGATCGTGACTGTACACATGAGGTCATTCTGTACTTTGTATACACGACTCATACGCACTGGCGACGATCGAGAACACCAAGACACAAACACACACACACACACACACATAAAATCGTGAATATTCCAGTCCCTCGTAAAAGTGTGTGTCGAAATATCTAGCCAAGTCAAGATGATATGTTACAAAAAATAAAAATAAAAATAAAATAATACAAAAAAGATTAAAGGAATAAGAAAGCAAAGTGAATAGGAAATAAGAATGACTAAGAAACGAAGGTAAAAAATTATACACGTGAAGAACAACTATTTTATGGAAATATCTTAAATAAAGCACAAAAATATATCGAAAAAGGTTAACGGCAGATAACCATATAGCAAAAGGATATATACATACATTCTCATATACGCTCACACAGACAAATTTACACACACTCCTATAAATACACACATACCCCACGACACATACGCTGATACATGTACCCACACGCACACACACACACATCACCCCGGCTCCCTCCTTTACTCATATACATAGTAAGAAAAAACTGTCACGGGGTTAAGTGTGTCGCTCCCAAGGTCTCAGAAGCGATCCAGAATGGAACAGAATTTAGGGCGAGCGAATATATGATCTTCACTTGAGATATACATGGTGGTGCGTTGAGAGAGAGAGAGAGAGAGAGAGAGAGAGAGAGAGAGAGAGAGAGAGAGACAGAGAGAGAGAAGTACAATTCCATTTGTTATGCCAAGCTCAGTGATTATTTACTCGTCTTTGACACAGTGGACGGAAAGTATGAAGTTTGGTCAACAAAATACACGAAGGTCGGTGGCGTCTGAAGGCCAATAAAACTGAGGATCCTCGTCAATGCTCTCACGCCAACCCTATAAGTTCTTGGTTCACCTTGTTGCCTCGCTACATGAGGGGGCTTCTATGCCAGACACTCTCACTTTGTGTTAATTAATTTCCTTTTCTGCATAATATTTTCTTTGATATTTTAGGACTCTCCGATATTAAATTTTACCTAAATCTTTAATTTCCTTAGACGTCGTACTTTAACTTTCTCTCTGAAACAATTAGTCAAAGTAACTTTAAGTTTCCCAAAATAACAAATTTGTTATATTGCTTTTCCAATGAATCGCAGAACTGTTTGGCTGCCTCTTGCATATGAAAGTAAGTAAGAGACTGACAGACAGACTGAGAGATGAGGACATTTTTATTGGGCTTCAGAAGGACTTCCATTAGTCGGCAACATCCAGTCAAGTCAGGCAGCAGCTTTAGGTCTCGTCCCAAATACTCAGTATTTTATACGTTAAATATTCCTCGTAAACAGATATGTTAGTACTCATCTGACCGCCTGACTTAAAGCTGAAGCCTAAAAGTAACATATATACATATATATATATATACATATATATATATATATATATATATATATATATATATATATATATATATATATATATATATATATATATATATATATATATATATATATATATATTCTATTCAATTCGTTCCACCAGTAGTGTTTATGAACAATTTTGATTAATTTTGCATTTTATTTTTGTGTTCCAGCTTAAGTTAAGTTGTTCGGGCATCTTTATTTTTCCATTTACATACTGACCTTTCATCGTAACCAGTGGTGGCAGGTGGTGAGGCCACCTGGGTCTGCCAATATTATTGTTACGTCTAGACCCGAGGAGGGGACGACGGGCCACAAACTTCTTGAGCAAAAATATTAGGTTTTTCTTTGTCTTCCGTAACTTTATACTAGAGAGACTAAGTAATGAAAACAAATAATAACGGACAGAATAATAGAAACCAAAATTCAAATCACCGGATTAAAAAAATCAATGGTTGCCATCACATTTAAAACACACAAAGAAACTATCTTCATCGCTTTTAGCCGAAACCAAACCAACTTTTTGCTCGATCAGCCTGAGAGTGGCTCCTCTGTCACGAGAATCAATGAGCCATAAATGTGATGACGCATGAGGCACAAAATGATATTCTCATATATTGCACTTTATCTTCACTATAATTATGGCAAGACAATGCAATAATTCTCAGTGGAGCACTCCGAGTTTCATTATCTCACGCCGTCGTCTGTGATAAGATGCCCCACTAACATACTCAAAATAAATCGTCAAATGGCTTACATCTCTACAACAGGATTTAACTCGTATCTAAACAATGCGACAGACTCACAATATCCTTGAAAAAGCCTTGACGTAGAAGGAAACAGAGAAGGCGGGAAAAAATAGCGAAAGATGGACAAAAAGTGGATAGCGATAAGGGCCGGGGTGAAGAATGGTGCGAGACGATGTTGTATGGAGACACTGGGGCTGTAGTCTCACGGGGGGAGATAAGAGAGAGTTATGGAGTGTGTTGCTTAGAGGGGGCGTGGGCGTGTGGGTTGATTAGAGGGGCGTGGGCGTGTGGGTTGATTGGAGGGGGCGTGAGCGTGTGGGACTTGTATGGGCAAGGTGACTGGGTATAGGCGTGGGGAATGGGTGTGGGTGTGTAGGGTATGTATGGAAGTGGGGATTGGGTATGGGTGTGTGGAGCTTGTATGGTCGAGGGGACCAGACGAGGGTAAGTGAGAGGTGTTAGACAGGTACTCTGGGAGAACCAAACGGCGTCCCTTGATGCCATTTGATGCCCTGTTATAGTATGGCAATCCCGATAATGCCCATAATGCCAGATGACACCCAAATATATAACGTGATGCCATGTATTGCCTGACAGCATCCCAGGTAGGGAGAGACAGCCCACGATGGTCGTTCTATATGTTAATCTTACAACTTTAATGCTTCTTCTTTATGCGTCGGTGTGTCTACTTTACATAGAGGTAACATAGCTAGCTGGCCGTCCTGCCTTGTTTACTGCTGGTTTTATGCCCCTGAAAGGCTTTTTTACTTCTCCTTACTCGTGTCCATCTTTTTGTTGGTGTTTGTGGGGGCGTACCGCGACTCCGGTTTCTCTTGTTTTTTCCTTTCCCTCTATCTTAGGGGTTGGGTAAGTGTTGTAAATATAAATATATTTATTTACATTTATATTTACGACACCCTTACCCAACCCAATAAGACTTCCTCGGGATCCTCAAGTGGGGGACAAGATCCCAGTATGCAGCATTCGTTCCCTCTCTGGGCTACTATGTTGAGGTGCTTGAACAAGTTGCTCGGTGATCTGGTTTTTTCAATGAGCCTAGGATTCAGTTCATTCAGGAACTTTAAGGTTTTAGTATCCCAGAGTCTCTACTGAACCTATTGGAACAAAGTAATATTGAGGACTGTGGTTCGTGTATTTCCCTCCTGGTTTTCCCCAAAACTTGCTGTCATCCCGTCCTGCTGTATTGGAGGTGAAAGTAAGTGGGCCCTAGGGTGGAATCACATGTGTAGTCCCATACCGGTTGCTTAACAACCTTCTATATAGGAGGTCAGCGTGATTCCATCTGGACGTTTGATATCGGACCTGATTTTCAATGGTTCCCTGTATGTGAGGCAACCGGCAGTTGTTAGACTCCTCTTGATGGAATCATCACTTCGTTTTGTCTCGTATGCCAACCTTCGGATTTTCCACATACGAGGGTAGCTGTCAGTTCGCCTGATGCTACGCAGGATGACAAGAATACTGGCACTGCTATTTGGGAGGCTTTGTATACTCCAACTCCTCCTATGCGTATCTGGAGAATAGCTTGTTACCACTGGATCTTCCAAGGAGAAGTTTACAGCCTTTGTAAACATGGCTCTAACAAGCTCACTGTACTTTCTCAGTATATGTCTGTTGAACGACGGTGCTCACCTGAGGAAGTACAGTACGTCAGTCTGGGCAGAGAGAAATACTTCGTTAGGAAATACATCGCATCGTGGGTATCCAGGTGACCTTATTATCACTTCTCTTCCATTGTCCAAGTCCCCTAGTTTACTCTGGAGCACGGCAGGAATCATATTGACGCCCAGTAGTGACCCGAGCAGGACACTTGACCGGGTGAAAAGATGTTCCTCACTCAAGTAGTGGTGTTCTCTTCTGCTGAGATGATTTCACACTTGGAAGTGTTGAGGGTGAGGCCCAGTACTCCTCCCCCAGACAGCTCTCGATTGATGTCCTCTGAAACCGACTCCGCCGAACTCGCCAGTGTGCAGTCATCCAAGCGCCACATGTTGAATTCACTAGACAGGCTGTCTATGAGCTTCTTTGTCATTAAGCCTTGCTTAATCGGTAGTGAAGTTAATTTTTTGAGCTTAGTATTATATATTTTTATATATCATTTCGGAGTTACAGCTAAATTGTTGCACAGTTTTTCAAAAGTCTGGTGATCATGATAATCAGTTCCCAGTGCATCACACACAACAGTAAGTTGATATATTTAGTGTCATGAGGAATACTTTTGGTTAATATTTATGTGTTTTTATCTTAGGTAGAACAAAAATCGAGTGACAGGTGCTTAAAGACCTTGTCTGTTGAGACTCCTAAACAAATTAAATCATTAGCAACGTAGTACAGCTGATATTCAACTATACTTATCTGAGAGTAAATTAGTAAAATAACTTTCTATAAGTAGCGTTATAATTGTATATAGCGCGGATAGTATTTAGTTAGTCTTGGTGAAATGTAATCAAATTTCTCCCCGCCCAAATAAATTTTTCAAAGCACCATTTTAGGGTCAGCTGATACACGACAGGTACTACAAACAAACACCTAAAATATTCAGCACACAAAAAAATCAAGGTAAAAATAATGCCCGTGTTTACTAGCCGAACATCAATCACGGGAGCGACGCGTCATTGCAGAAATTACTATTTATTTAGTCGTACTGTAAAGTGATGTGTGCTAGTTTATTTTTTCTTTCAATTATATATCCATTCGTTTACTTATTATTCCATTTATATCATTAATTCATTTATTTAATTATTCATTATTTTTAATTAGAATTGTTCTTTGTTCTTCTAAGACAAATAATTTTTTTATAATAGCTTATGTTTATGTTTTTTTTTTTTTTTTTTCGGATCTAATATTCAATTTAGGTCGGGGAGGGAGAGACAGATGCATCCCCCGAGTTTGGATTGCGCAGGAAATTGTAACTCACTCTGGCATGAACCATTTATTGTTTTTTGTAATGAGGATTTTAATTAGTTTGTCCACGGTATCACCAGGACATCCATAAACTTATTACACGCATATATGAGCCTTCAGTCCACGTTACCGCCAGAGCCTCTACCCCAGTCCCCCCACCCCCTCTCCTGCCTCTGCTTAATGAGATGTTACCTACTGCTCGTGTCAGTCATCAACTTAGTGAGATACATTTCGTTGACTCTCACATGCAGATCCTGTGTAATTAAAATATAGTAACCTGGAGCTTCATAACAACACACTGGTACGACTCGTTATTCGATACGTCCGGAAAAAAAAAATTTTACTCTTTAAATTTAATATCCAATTTATCTGTTAAGCTACAAATTAAGGATGTGATATTATCCCATTATATCTGACGAGGAACGTGAAAATCATATTATCTAAAACAGAAATCTAATATCACATCCCAAAACTTTACCCTGAAAAAAATAAATAAAACACAACGCCGAAATAAATCAAAGTTTGCAGACAGTCGGATTACAGTTGGGCGTCGTCCCCCATGATACAGGGGAGGACTTAGGGCGTCTAATATAGAAGTTTGGCAAGTCTTGTGAAGCAGCCACTAATTCGTAGGAGGGCAGGAAAGTTGTGCTGCTGGGGCGTCGTGGGGGTCGAGAATTCTGTCACTTTTGTTATATTGTGTGAAGAAGGAAGGTCGACTGGTTCTCCGTCTGACTGGCTCCTTCCTCCATCCCGCTAGTTCAGCCAGCCAGCCAGCCACTCGTCCTTACCCTGGTCAGGCAGATAGAGACGGAGGTCACGGCAGTGTCCTCGGGCAGTGGCGCGTCAACACCGCTCAGAAACAGGTGGTTCTCAGTTGTAGGCTCTTCCACCTGACAGTTTCTTTCTCTCTTCCTGTTTGTTTGAATCTCCCTTCCTTCCTTCCTTCCTTCCACCTATTTCTTCCTCTCTACCTTTTTGTTTGACATTCTTTCTCTCTCTCTCTCTTTGTTTTTCCTTATCCCTCTTTTTATCTACACCCTTCTTCTCTCCTCTCTACCTCTATCTCGCCATAACACTTATATTTTTATTTTTATTTCATGTATTGTTTTCCTCCCCTTATGGCCAATCCTTATTATGTGTGTGTGTATCTTAGTCTTTATTAGGCCATGTTATCAATAATCTGTTATCCTAGTTGTGCTAACACTTATTCTGGATTTGCTATCTTGATTGAGTGACGTTAATCAGGCAGTGGTGTCATGCTGGCTGTGTTATTATTATGTTATCTTATACTATCATTAATGATCTGATTGTATTATCCCGTATGGTATTCTGGTCGTTATCGTAAGTGCGTTATTCCAATACTGTTATCTTGCTCGTGCTGGGATGTGATCAATGTGATATCAATTTAGGTTACGTTATCAAGTAGGTTTAAGAGACCATAGTTATATTCTGGTCGCTATATCTGCAGTGTTATCAGGATTGTCGTGTCTTATTTACCTTTATTGGTGTCTTCTTATCTACTATTAACATTTATCGCTGTTTCTGAGCTCTGGTATTCGCAATATTGCTTTATAGTTTTGTATATACAGTATTTCGACCTCATTATGTTTTGTTTTCATTTTCATGTTGCTGAAGTGTCCTCGCCCTGATTGTGATATCTTGTGTTTTTTGTGATCTTGCTATCCTGGTAATGAACCTTGCGCATGCTATTATGGTCATGCTATCCTGTGCCTGCTATTCTATCATGTTATCCTGCGCCTGCTATCCTATCCTGTTATTCTGTGAATGTTATCCTGGTCGACATACCCTATACGGTCGTACTAACTTTAACATATATATTTTATACTTCAATGCTAAACACAGTACCTATTTCTCCATTTTCTTTTTGATGGGTAACTTGAATCAATTGGCTAGGTGGGGTCTGATGCCGCCCTTTATAATTTTTCAATCGCTTCGGCTGTTAACGTTGGTCATTTCATTTGGAGGGGAGGTTAAGTGACATGGAGGAAGGGATAGTGAGGGAGAACGAGAAATAGAGGTACATAAAGAGAGAGAGAGAGAGAGAAACAGAAGTTCAAAGGCAGAGGGACAAGAGACGAAAGGGGACAAGACCTCCTAATTCTGTTTCTCTCTGGAGGATCAGTGAGCATGAGATGTGATTGTACACCTGAATGAGTATAGGTTACGCCCCTGATCAACTGTGAGGTCTTGGGGCTCAGGTCAAGCTCCAGGTCAAATTAGGTTAGGTTAGGTTAGGTTAGGTTAGGATCATTGCCACATGCTGTTTACACTCTCCAAGTCACATGTTTAGGTCGTAAATGGGGTCAACTTTTATGTCACAAACTCATGTCATCCACCAGGTGTTAGGTTAAAGTTATCCTCAAAGGTGAATATTTTGGCTCATCATCAGATCATACTTTGGGTCAATCTGGGCGTCACTTGTGCACATCATCTTACGGGCTACATGATGAGGTCAGTCTCAAGCTAAAGATAACTAGTGAAAACAGAAACTTGGGAGGAATGATAGATAATACAGGGTAAAGCATTGTTAAGGAATCCTATGAAGGTGTTTAAAGTTGGCAAAGATACTGTGTTTTTAACTTGGTGTATATGTGTAAAGAAGACGTCTATAGTGTTATAAACCTATAGACTAGTAATAATTCTGACTGTGAACCTCTGAACTCAAACAGGTACAAACATTCAGGTGTGTTGGATGGCTTACAAATCCAGGAGAATCATCAAGAGCGAACACCACCTGTGGCAGAAATATCAAAACACAAACATTATGTGGACCGAACAAAAATTAAACAGTAAACCGATAATTCGAGAAGCTGTCTCAAACTTCTTGGCTTTGGTAGATATGTCACGCGACTCTTCTATCAACAAAATACTAAAGCTGGAAAAGCACACCTACAGTACCGCTCACTTAGGCAAAAGATGTCCCCCACACCTCAGGGATGATAGCATGAACCCATCTAATCATAAAGAACTCTAACCAGACACGTCATCTGCAAGAGAAGACGCATGTCGATGTGTAAATAAAGTCAATTTGATTTTTGGTTTCAGTGTTTCAGATTATCACACCTGTATGAGTGAGATATTAATAGAGTTTTATTGCTATGGACGTTATTTTGTTCACTGTACCTGTTAGTCAAAGAAAATTTAATATTTTATTTAATTATCAGCATTGTGAAATAATTATTTGGATACAATTATTTAGTACAGTTATTAACATGTAATGTATTTTATTGTTCCAACGTAACCCAGCTATTGCCCGCTATCATGTGAGCCGACCATGTTATGCATACTGAGATATTTTCAACTGTAAAATATGGATAGTTCCCAATTATGGATAGTTCCCTTCATTACGACAGTGAAATAAATAAATTAAATAGTTACAGATAGATGGAATAAAAATAAGTACCCTGGGTGATGATGGGTTAGACACATATAAACTCTTGCTATACGAGGAGACTACGTGAGCGGTACTACAATGGATCGCCTTCACTAGTTAAGTTAGGTATACATTTGCAGTTGGGTAGAGAGGGAGTGTTTCGGGATGACACCAGTGACCAGGAAGATAATAGAGGAGTGCTTATGACATTTAAGTCCTGTCTTCCTGTTAGGCTGGGTTAGATCAGGTTAGGTTGGGTTATATTAGGTTATGTTAGGATAGATTAGGTTAGGTTAGGTAAGGTTGGGTTTGGATATATGAAATTAGTTTAGATTTAGTTGGGACTAATTGGGTTAAATTAAAGTTTAGACGATGGTAGATTAAGTTAGGTTAGGCTAGGTTAGGAATCACTAGAATTGGGGCACATTATGATGAGGATCCATTCAACCCACAACCAAATGAGTTAAAAACAACAAGGAGACAAATTAATACACACATGATAGAAATACTGAAAATATACATCCATGTTACATATATTCTCATTTCCTGGGTATAACGTACACCTCTGAATTATTTACAAGAGTAAACAGCGACTCTACCCAAGTCCTTTGTATTTCACAAGAGAACACAGAGAGAAGTTATGAGTTGAGTAATGGGACTTTATATTCTCTCTTGGTACTGAATATGAGAAATAGTTTTTAATACTGCATAAGGAACGATGGAGAGGCCCATGTTATCTTATTTCTGAATAGTACACTGCAATTGGTCGTGGAGGTAAGAAAGAACTGCATTTAATGGTTTGTGAAGGGAAATGGGAATTGAACTTAATGGTCGTACAGGCAAGGAGAATTTCACTTCACTGCTGTGCAGTTATGGAGAAACTATACCTGCTGACCTGTGCTGCAAAAAGAGGCAAATTGAATTTGATTGTCGTACAAGTAAGGGACGTTACTTTTGTTGGCTTGTGCAGGTAAGGAAAATTACACTTGATGGAAGGAATAGGAAAGAAGTTGCATGTGATGAGTCTTGCAGGTAAAGAAAATTGCACCTGATGGCTCGTACAGGTAAGGGGAGAATGAACCTGATGGTCTTACTGGTATAAGAAATTGCACCTGATGGCCATTGCACGTATAGCAGAATACACTTGAGGGGCCAGGTAATCAGGGACTGTGATAGAGGTTAGCGTGTTGCACTGAAGCTAATCAAGACCTTATCATGACATCCAATCAGAAGGATTGTTAATCTCGGGCATTAAGTATGTCGTTAAATGTAAACCAGCATGCTATCAGGCCCTTCGTCTCTGTCTCAGCACCAGGGCAAGTGTGTCGCGGTATGAAGCTTCTATTAACACAGCAGAATTAGAGTGGCACCCCTATTATGAGGTCGTATATTTCGTTAGATTTATGTTTCCAATGTTATTCATTCTTACGAACAGGAAACTTTATCATTTTTTGAGACGTTAGTCCAGGACAATTTGTTCTCCTATAACACATGGTGGCCCCTTGCTTAATGGTGATAGTTAACACTGTGGCATCGACTCCGATGGATGAATGGTGTCCATGTTCATCACGGTAAATTGATTTCTTGGCAATTATTATTATTATTATTAGTATTATTATTATTATTATTATTATTTATATATATATATATATATATATATATATATATATATATATATATATATATATATATATATATATATATAGACCATTTTAATTACATTTTAAAGATTAACGTAATATAATATTATGTGAGTAAACAAGAGCTGGAGAAGCAAGAATAATATTACCGTCACTAACGAGGTACGTCACATGTTGACGCTGTAAACAAAGACATTACAATATTTTTTTTCGCATATCACTGACGCTGCCAAGGACTGATTTATGTACAACCATTTATCACAGTATGATTTTTACGCTCAATCATCTGCAAATATTATGAAAACATTTAGTGATACGGTAATATTTAGGGGAAATATTTAATTTGTTTTTATTTAAGATCAAATGAAAGTTTATGGAATAAAATGGCTGACTCCTCTACCTTATAAGAGTGCGGTACCAGCTGTACTTGTCAACACTCAGAACTCTTGTACAAATTATTTATACTTATTTATGTTCGTTGTTGTGATATACCAAAACTTTTGCTGCGTGATTAACTGACGTGCTTAAATCTAAAACAGCAATAACATAGATTCTTCAAAAAATACGTCTGGGCTGTTTGTCTGATAAAATCATTTGTTTTAACCTCTAGAGGAAATGAGCATTGACTGGTAACTAATTAAGCCTTAGTTCCAACACTAAACAGTAACTTTTAAAAGAATAAATGCGTACAATAACTGTTATACAGTAGATTGAGTCACACAAGGTGGGACGATGACCTGAGAAGCACAACACTAACCAGTCAACAGAGGTCACCAGACACAAACTAAGAAAACATTTTGGAGGTATAAGCTGAAGGATTCTGGGAGGTCCAAGTTTGACCTCTAGAACAAAATAACATCATAGGTCAGGGTAAATAGGTCATACAGTCTCTCTCTCTCTCTCTCTCTCTCTATCTCTCTCTCTCTCTCTCTCTCTCTCTCTCTCTCTGACTAAAAATACGTTTTGAAATGTTTCTATGCTATCTGAAAGGCATTGCGACGCTCAATACTCGAAATGAAAATGTGTTGTCAAAGCTTTACGTGACGGTGAACTTTCACCTTTAAGTAACCCCACCAAAAAGCAAGAGATATCCTGGGATGACGAGAAGCAAATCAGATCTACAACTCTGTCTCGCAATTGCTGGACGTTGACGACGAGTGCAGACCTAACGAACAAACAGTTAAACAAATTGAAGTGATTGATTGATGCAACAGACAGAGTTTTGCCGGATGATAAAACAGAGTAAGCAATAGTGTGTAGTAAGCTGTGAGAGTGGAGGTCGAGGAAGCTTATGACAACGTACAGTACGATATTTATTACGCTTAACTGTGTGGAGTAACTAGTCTCCCTCTGTACTCTGGCACTAGTTATGTGTCTCATATAATAACCTATATCATATTGAGACATAGAGACACAGGCAGACAGACAGACACACACACACACACACACAGACAGGCAGTCAGGCAGTCAGGCAGACAGACAGACAGACAGTGGAGACAGACATATGTAAGAGGCAAATCAACTGACTGACCAAAAAATAAAATAACTATCGTCAAAGAGAAGTGTTTCAAGAACTCTATTTTAGCGATGTTGGTCTCCGTCCTTCGTTCTTTTATTTGCAATCAAGATAACATTCTCAAAGGGCAAATCCATACACATATACAGGTAGGCAGGTGGGCAGGCAGCGGGGTAAGGGGAGACCAAACGTGAATAGCTATACATAAACCCTACACTTTATCCACAGTTAAGGAGCCTCACACACACACACACACACACACACACACACACACACACACACACACACACACACACACACACACTACAATGTTCATTTTACAACGACGCAGACTAAAGACACCAACACTCCTCTTTATAGGTTAAGCAAACTGTAATAACAAAGACTTGAAGTTAAACCATTTTAAGTTAAGCCTGGGTAAAGGAGGTCTTTTAAAACATAATATAATATCTTTCCCTAACTAATGTATTTTCATGATTACAAAGTTAAAAACAAAGGCAACATTCCACAGAGCTTTACCTTTTTTTTAACGAGGTCAGAAAAAATTATGCATCTAATTTGCTGGTAATTTGAAAGAGCTGAAAAACACCTCTATTAATTAATTGGAAAGTAATCTATATGTTTTTTTTATTCCTACATGATGTTCACATAAAACGAATTTTAAATGTTTTATTTTCTCAGAGTAAATAAAAAATGAGGTTATTTTAGTTTTTGTATTATGTAGTTTTGTAGTTTAAATCCTTTTTTTTTTTCAATTACCTGCAGGGAACACTGTGTACCTATTCAACTATTCTATCGATGAGTTTTACTTCTGAAGCAACTGAGGATTATGTGATCATTCTGGATCTTAAAAGTTTTTGGAAATTTGTACTCTACTAAAATATTGTTCATTAATGTATCCTGCTTCAGAAACACCCACCCACCCACACACACACACCCACCCACACACACACACACCCACCCACACACACACACACACACACAATCCCTATTTCGGTATCAGGTTCTTCCAAACTTTAATTTTGCATTAACATGAAAATTATAAACAATCTCTTTCCATTACATTATAAATCAAAGTCTCAAAATGTACTAAAAAGACAAATAAGCTCCAATTCCTTTTAAATACATTTATACAAACTGTAAACAGGACTGAGCCTTTAGTTGTTGATGCCTTTTGGCTAAATGGCTGTCTAAGTCATTAGGCTTTAACGTAAATCCTGGCAAAAAAGTTATAATCGGTTTTTGCTGCGTTTAATACGGTCACGTTAATATAAATGCAAAGTTGATTTCCCCTTTTTTATCAGTCTGCCAGAGCAATATTGAGTTTGCAATGTCTCATTCAGAAGCATTTTTCAAAAACCTGATGACTCCCGCGCGCTTTAGTTTGCGTCACTCTCCCGTGAAATAATATGCCACCTTTTTTATAAATTTTTTTTCCTTAAATAATTTTGAGGAGTTAGTCATGGTAGAGAGGTCGTGGTGCTCACTGGGTAATTGTTGACATATATTATTACTAAGCTGTTTATATATTTTTAAGGTCTTTTTTAACTTTGTTGTACCTCACTTTGTCCGCGCACGCGCGCGCGTGTGTTTTGTGTGTGTGTGTGTGTGTGTGTGTGTGTGTGTGTGTGTGTGTGTGTGTGTGTGTGTGTGTGCGCGCACACTCAGAACAGAGTGATCCAGAGGTGCGGTAGATTTGTACAGAGGTAGTGGCTACAATTGGCCAGTCAGAGTAGTACAGATATAATAAACCAACACAGGTAGTAGTACCTTCAGGTTCACCAGATTGAAGTACAGTTAAATTATATACCAGTACTAAGTGAATTCATTTATTAAAAAAGGTAATTACTCAGTCTAGGAAGCCTAGTATAATAAAGCCATTATTTCCAAGTCTCATAACAATGTGGTTTGATGAAAAAATTATTAATAATAAACAAAAAATAAAAGCTAATATCAGGGTAGAAAAACACAGCAGTTTTCAGAATTTGGAAGCTAGTTGTCCGCGATTTTCATTTTTCATTTTTTTCTTTCCATTTTCTATAGAATTTTTTTTAAAAATGGTGAACGCTGCTCAAAATGACAGGAAGTTTTAGGCAAACATGTCAGCGGAGGGGAGAAAGGGACGGGGCTTATGTGCTATAGAATTTTAGTATCGATGACTGGAGTGAGGAACGCACCCCTCTGTTACCTGTTTTATGTACGATTCTGAGGTGGGAAACAGGCAGACAAACAGGCAGACAGGCAGTCAGACAGATAGGCAGACAGACATACGAAGACACAACAGACAGACAGACAAACAGACAGACAGACAGACAGACAGGCAGACAGAGACACAACAGACAAGCAGGAGCACAACAGACAGACAGACAGACAAACAGACAGACAGACAGACAGGCAAACAGAGACACAACAGACATACAGAGAAATAGAACGAGAAAGAGACAAGTAAACACATGGGATAAATAGATTGACATAATGATAAAGGGATGAAAAGACGTACACATAAAAAGAAATCACACACACACACACCCACAGGTCACTACACCCACAGGTCACAACAACCCCAGAGTCCACTACACCCACAGGTCACTACACCCAGAGTCCACTACACCCACAGGTCACAACACTCACAGGTCACTACACCCACAGGTCACTACACCATCTGGTCACAACACTCAGGGTCACTACACTCAGAGTCACTACACCATCTGGTCACAACACTCACAGGTCACTACACCATCTGGTCTTCTTACGATATATTGACAAGAATAACAATATATTGGAGGAGACTTTCTTCTCATGTTATGTTACGATGATGATGTGTATTTTTCATTATCGGTGTAAACAATATTATTTGTATGGGAATATTGCTTTGTATTTCTTAGGTATCTGTTTATTATTCGGTAGACTTTGGTTAAGAAAGAGGTAAACAATATTATAAGGTATAGGGGATTGTTGTCGTCTTTGATTACATTATTAATTCATTCATTCCGATTTAATTTATTCATATTCGTAGTTTCATTCAGAATTATTAATATACAGTAAAATATCCATACAATGGACATCGATTTAACGGACTAACCCTTTCCATGTAGTCTGCTGTAAGGAGGTTTCATATATAACGGACTACCCTCTCATATAGTCCGTTAGAAGGAAGTTTCATATATAACGGACTACCCTCTCATATAGTCCGTTGAAAGAAAGTTTCATATATAACGGACTACCCTCTCTCATATAGTCCGTTAGAAGAAAGTTTCATATATAACGGACTACCCTCTCTCATATAGTCCGTTAGAAGGAAGTTTCATATATATCGGACTTTGATCTAACGGACTAACCTCTCACGTATAGTCCGTTAAACAGAGATTCACTGTAGGTAGAGTGATTCATATTAGGTGAAGGTATTTATGTATGTTGTGTATCAGGTCATGGTTAAGAGGTGTCTGTGTTTTGATTTGGATTCAGAGTAAAATTAAAGATGATGCTTTATGAGGTTAGGTTAGGTTAGGTTAGGTTAGGTTAGGTTAGGTTAGGTTAGGTTAGGTTAGGTTAGGTTGGAGCTAATCAATACTGTGATCAATTAGCACTTGGGACCATTCGACTGGTAACCATTTTCCTTGTCGTAAAATTTCCCCAAGACGAATTCATAAATAAAATAAAAAGCTTCATGAAAAAAATGAGTCCCAATATAATGAACCACTAACAGTAAATCCGTTCCTGAACTGAACCTCTGTGTCAAACTACTCATTAAAACATCAAAAACGATCTACAGAATCTCCGAAAGTAAACTCACGACTATAACATGTAAAAAGAAATACAAAAGAAACAGACGAGGGAAGAAGATTTATGAAATGTTATTGAAAACGCGTGAGGATATACAAGTTCTTCAGGGTGGGCGTCAAGAGTCCAGCGATGAGCGGACCAGCATCATAGTGTTCCGCGGGTCCGGGGAAGATAAC
This sequence comes from Homarus americanus, assembly GCF_018991925.1. Taxonomy (NCBI): domain Eukaryota; kingdom Metazoa; phylum Arthropoda; class Malacostraca; order Decapoda; family Nephropidae; genus Homarus; species Homarus americanus. The sequence goes on from NW_024746161.1 coordinate 5,958,239, forward strand.
TTAGGGATTTGAGGGAGAAGGAGGAGAATTACAGAGACCAGAAGACGTGAGAGTAAAGGAAGGAGGAGGAGGAGGATAGTGGAAGGGAAGCTGGAAAAGAGTAGGGTACAATAGTAATGTGATAGAGGGAGATGGATAATCAAATAATAGGAGGGAGTTGATAGGAAGAGGGTGTGGTGGAATAGGGTGGATAGGCTGACGGTAAAGAAGGTGGAATGAAGGATTAGATATCGATAAAGAGAGGTACTGAGATGGTGTTCGTTGATGGCCGGAAGGAGACTGGTGTTGTGTACTCGGGGTTGACAGATGTGTGTTCTTAGATAGCCTTAAGAAGAACAAGGAAGTGAAGGTATACAGAGAACCGGATAAAACCCAGAGTAAAGGGCAGGAGGCAAGCGTTGAATCCCTCGGCCACCGCACCCCAGGGAGAGGAGAGTATTCGGTGATGGGAGAGAGAGGGAGAGTATTCGGTGATGGGAGAGGGAGGAAAGATGAAGAAAAAGACGAGGAAGAGATATCCTGTTGGGGGAGAAATTGTAATGGGAGAATGAGAGAAGGGTGATGGGGGGTGATGGAAGGCGAGTGAAAGGGATTTTGAGGGGAAGGATGGGGTTAAGTGAACTGGAGGAAATGATGAAAGGGAAAGAGGTAAGAAGGGATAGAAAGAGAAAAAGAGTGTGAGGGAAGGATTGGGATAAACGATGTGAGAGAAAGAACTGAAAGAATGTGTTCGAGGTAGGGAGGATGATAGAGAGTGTAAGAGGAATGATTTGGAGAGAGAGTGTGTGTGTGTGAGAGGAATGAAAGAAGGGGAGGGAACTGAGAGAAAGGGAAGGAAGAGTGCACTCTCTGAGAAGGAATAAGGGAAGAATGGAAAGAAAAGAAGAGAGAGTAATAACAAGGGAAGAGGAAAAATTACCGAAATTCACACAGTTATGCTTGACATCATGGGTCGTTTGTGCCCAACCCACATTATTACCGGAGACAGTAAGGGTCCTCCTCCCAGGTCGGTGAAAAGAAAGAGAGAGAAAAGAAAGAAAAGAGAGGAGATAAAGAGAGGAATATAAGAGAGAGAGGGAGAAGAAATCCACAGCTCACATGGTTATGCACACCATGGGTCGTTTACCCCCAGCCCACGTTATTACCGAGGACAGCATGGGCCCCTCCTTGGAGCCAGGAACAGAGCGGTGGCGTGGTCGAGGTGTCTGGTATAAATAGCCCGCGTCCAGAGAGGAAGCGAGGCCGTGCGTCATGCCAGAATTATGCTGGAAGTCAGGCAGTAGAGAGAGAGAGAGAGAGAGAGAGAGAGAGAGAGAGAGAGAGAGAGAGAGAGAGAGAGAGAGAGAGAGAGAGAGAGAGAGAGAGAGAGAGAGAGAGAGAGAGAGAGAGAGAGAGAGAGAGAGAGAG
>NW_024746161.1:5964474-6004474 GCF_018991925.1 Homarus americanus
GCAAATGAAACCAGTGAGAGAGAGAGAGAGAGAGAGAGAGAGAGAGAGAGAGAGAGAGAGAGAGAGAGAGAGAGAGAGAGAGAGAGAGCATGTATGTGAGATACGGGGCCACAAGTCAATAATCGTGAATAGTTTTACTCCTGTGAAGATGATTTAGTCCTCCTGCAACAGTGTTAACCTAACATTATTGCTAACTGACGAAACCAATATTCCCCATTTTATTATATCGTAAATCATAAGGCGACGACACTTATACTCACCACAAAAAGGAAGATAAACGTCTCACTCTGTATTTATTATGCCATCAGAAATATTTAATTGGTTTAATATCCGGAGTACAGCATGAAGATGAGGGTTACTAACACGCGAATATCCCGCATGTTTTCAGACACTGCACGTACCAGGTCACTGATATTGGGGGGAAACTGAACATCGATCCATGATTCAACGCCACTGCAGGTAAAGGATGGAGGACTGTTCGGTTAGCGGGAGTGATATCATCCGTGAGAATACCATTGTAAGGTGGATGTAAAACCAGGGGTTCGTTTAATTGCTCACACCGTCGCTGTTGTTAAAATGGCACGTTGTAAAAGGTCAGTGAAATCGCTACTGAAACTAACTATCGTTTTATAACGTTGTTCTGTCTAGCTTACTCATCGTTATTGGGCGAAGGGGCGAGCTAGCCACGTGACTGTCCATGTTGTTGTTTGAGGGGATACCTGTTTGCCTTAGTGTCAAGGTCACTCACCAGACAAATGACAGTCGGGCCGAGTGATTGTTACTCTTCATGGCATCTTTCATGATTTAAAGGCCAATTTATTTGTCTGTCACGCTACACTGACAGCAGTACAAACAGAGTTACTCTCGTGAATATGGAAGAACATCATCGAGAGTAACTTTTTTTCTATATTAATGAGACGAAATATTGTGAAAGTTTGTTTGTACAACCTGCATGTTCCTTAAAGTTATTTCAGTCATTACAGAACAAGATGAAGACAACATTGCGTTAGAGCAAGTAGCACACAGTACATATCTTCCATTCACCCACTCTGTATTCGTGTCAGATATAACAGTGTTTAGTAATATGCAATAATCAATGTCATACGAGGGACGATAAAATATCCCATGCAGAATTATGATATGGTTATGTACATTGGACATACTTGACATTCTTGCCATGCTCATGTTTATTCTGCATACTGACCCAACTTAGTGTTTTATGTCGTGAGGCTTGTGTTCCTTTGACCACGATACTGAGGTCCTGTCAGCATTGAGATGACCTTGAGGTGATTGTGACGCGTATCAGGTGTGGTTCGCTACTGAGTTCAGGGTGTAAAGAAATTCATTATGATCATTGATTTAGTGTCTCTTGTAATCAACACATTTAAAAACTTCGCTAAACTAGAGTAACAAAGTATAATATCCCGAGTCCATAAATTCAGGGACAGTAAAATACAGTGGTAATACTGGTTAACATTTCACTATTGTCTGCACTCCGGTATGACGACCTGAGAATACTGGTCACACCATCGTTCAGCTGACAGGGAAGGGAGAGAGACCTTGTGAATAATTTAGCCGACGAAATGTTATAGCAAGACGTCTTGGCCACCACCCGCAGTTCACTCAAGAGAACACCACCTTAACATTCCTGTCATAATCAACATTTTAGATTAAGCTAACGAATGAGTCTTGAGTCTTCTGCAAGTGGTTATTTTCTTGAGCTATATGATGTCACTGTACAATACAAGGTAATCGATCAAGTAGTTTATACATCGGAATAAAACCAGGCAATGGAGTAGTTTGACCTGTTTCCTGTGCTGGAATAGTGTTTGGTAAGAGTGGATCTCTTATTCATCAATTTCCTAGTGCTCTCAGTCTCCCCTTCCCGTTCCTGTAAGCCTTTCCGGTGCCAACATCCGTGTGTGCATCTCTCTCCCTAAACACTATGACGGCTTCACCCAGACTATTAGCTCTCTATTCCCTGCAGGCCTCATGTCAGTCCTCCCTCAATGGTTTGTCACCACCAGATCCCGCGGGCTAATCTATTGTTGAATGGTGCCTGTAAGGGTGTCACATCCGTCTATGTCAACTGCTGATTGATTTGATGTTCTGATCGCGGGCGTGGCTAGTCTCCCTCTCTCTCCTCTCCTCTCTCTCTCCCTCTCTCCTCCCTCCTCCTCCTGCCCTCCCTGCCCTCCCTCCCTCCTCTCTCCTCCTCTCTGAGTGATGGAAGAAGTTCGACATCACTTTTGGGTGCAAACTCCATTGTAGTTCTAAGTCCCTACTACTGTAGATACAGTGACTCCATATTGAACTGTTATTACAACTCATTAAATTATTCATTCCTTTGTTGTACTTTGTTCTTTATTCATGTTACCTTTTTCTGGTCGATTACATCAATAGGTCTGAGTGATCCAGGCAATTTTTAGAGGATGATCTATGAAATATTCATTGTGTCTATAGCATATTTATATGTATTCCCTCTATTCTGTATGTGGTGTGAATAAAAGCACACACACACACGCACGCACACACGCACACACACACACACACACACACACACACACACACACACACACACACACACACACACACACACACACACACACACACACACACACACACACACACACACACACACACACACACACACACACACACACACACACACACACACACACACACACACACACACACACACACACACACACACACACACACACACACACACACACACACACACACACACACACACACACACACACACACACACACACACACACACACACACACACACACACACACACACACACACACACACACACACACACACACACCTTACTAATATCCAAAACTTATATTAACAACACCAAAGGTAAGAAATTCATGTATAAGATTTATTACTGAAAATCTATATACCGGTACATTAATTTTTTTTCTCCCATAATATATACGTAGTTACTATGGCACTATCCGATCCGGGAGTTCATTTGGCGAGATTTTCGTGATGATTGTAGTTATTTGGCAATTTGTTACCCCAATTAATATGATTAAAAAATATTATATAAACAATAATATCGAAGAAACAAAAAAATCCGAAAAAGTTACGAAAGAAAAATTGAAAGTAGGGGATGTATACCACATATAAAAAAGTCTAGCGAACCTCCAAAACCACATTATATATATATATATATATATATATATATATATATATATATATATATATATATATATATATATATATATATATATATATATATATATATGTGTGTGTGTGTGTGTGTGTGTGTGTGTGTGTGTGTGTGTGTGTGTGTGTGTGTGTGTGTGTGTGTGTGTGTGTGTGTGTGTGTGTGTGTGTGTGTGTGTGTGTGTGTGTGTGTGTGTGTGTGTGTGTGTGTGTGTGTGCGTGTGTGTGTGTGTTTTATAAGGAATCTGTGTAACTAGGGATAGCATGTAAGCTATAATACGTATACTGTACAATAGGGATTTCAGGTAATCCCTTAAATGTTTATAAATTTTCCATGTAATCACTTGCGACTGTCAGCTAATCTAACCAAACAACCATTAACCATGTTAGGTTAGGTTAGGTTATGATAGTAATCGACGTATTTAACCCTTTGAAGGCAGCTCCACATTTAAGTTCTGTATTTTATTCTGGCTAAAGTTAGACGATTTTTATCAGCCGAGATAAGCCCCTGCCCTGTAAAGGGTTAATGAAACAATGGCAATTGTATCATATAGTAACTAATATCATTATGTTATTCGAATAAAAAATAAAGGTTATACCTATTTGTTAAAAAGTTGAGTTGCTTTTTACTGCTTAATCAGACGAGTATACAGTTCTGTATACCTGTACTTCAATCTATATATATGTACTGCACCTATATTGAAACGAAACGATATAACGCGTTTCATTACGTTTCAGAAAACCTGCTCATTACGTTGCAATTTTTCATCGGTCAGAATCTCCTCAAAAAGTTGTATTCTTTTACAATCTTTCAGAAAATCTGTCTCTCAAGTTACATCATCATCAACTTTTTATGTTCATTTTTCACCCTTGTGTAGAATAGCCACGGTTACCTGAGGGCAGCTCCCCATCTCCAAACCGTCTCAGCCTGCCTTTACACAGAACTTAGCCAGTACTCTCAATACCCAACTGCCCGCTCGGCTCTGAACAGATCCTGCTGTGTTTAAGTGTCACATTACACAACTACCTCACCATTCTCATTTCAGTTCTCCCAAGTCTGCTTATGTCAACCTCTTTAACCACACACTGTCATACAACATCACACTTCTCACACCAGCCACATACATCCTTTCTTGCACGCGGAGCAAAGGCTCTATTGCCGTCAATTAAGGCAGCAGCTCTCTAAACTTCTTCCAGCCACTTCCGACTCTTACTACTGAGCAGGCTTCAGCAAACCCATTGGCTCTATTCATTCATCCAAGTAACAGAAGTCATCGACACACTAGAGTAGAGGGACATATCCCTAATGTGGAGTTTCCCCAGCTTTGCTGTGGGTACATACAAAACACTTAAAGTCAGCAACATTCTGCAGTTTACCATCTACCTTCCACACTCGATGCACAATATTGAGTTGTTGCCAACACCTTTCTTAAAATTAGCACATAGCAATTTTCCACTTTCCACCATGAGTCTATCACCAACACCGCTCATCAATGCTTTTAGGTTCGAACATTCACTCTCGGGCCCAGTGACTATTTCAGCCGCCCATTTCTTAAGATTTTCCTCTGCATTTCAATACTATCTGCTATCAGCACTAAGTTATTAGCATACAACAACTCTCAGGGCAGGCCAATCCTAAAGTTCCGTGTTACTGCCTCCAAAACCATGATAAAAAGAAATGGCTCAAGACAGACCCCTGATGGACCCCTCCTTTAACCTCAAATTCATCAGCATTAACCTTCACACAGGTTATTGAGCCCTCAAATAACGACTCTAACAACGTACTCCTCTCCTCGACTCCAAGCTCTCTTGTTGCTCACCTTACTACTTCACGTGGTACTCAGTCAAATGCCTTGCCTAAGTCTACAAATATGAAGCACAATTTTCTCTCCTTTAGATATTTCTCTTGTTGCTAATTGGACATAAATATTGCATCTGTAGTCCCCCTAACTGACATAACTCCAAATAACATGTCGTTTATGTTTGCATCTATTCTTTTCAGTGTCAATTAATTAACATCGATTTAATGTTGTAGCTTTCCAGAAAATCTGCTCACTTAGGCTTATATACCGTATTACTTTCATCTTTCAGAAAGTTTGTTCATTAGTTGCATCTATTTCCTTTTTCTTCAAAAATCTTAGTAAGTCGTATTATTTTATATTTCAGAAATTTATTGAATAGGTTATATTTCATTTAATATTTCATGAAAATCTTTGCAATACGTCGCGTGTAAAGCTATTCACAGCCTTTTAGAAAACGAGGCTGGCGTTGCTGACGGTACCCCTGGGGTGAGGTCGCAGGAGGAGGGAGGGTGGGACGTCCAGGTAAGCGCTAGCCTGGAGCAGAGTCACCCCGGGGGAAATCACAGGTAGTGAGGCCTGACACAAACACCCCCCCTGTGCCCGGGGTCATCAACAACGCCCTACCACCCTCGGCCTTAATCCCTCTTCACGGGGGATGTTAAGGAGCGTCGAGGGAAGCACACATCTGTGACCCGGGACAGATATTGTGTTTATGTGAGCAAAAGGGGGTGAAATATGGTGCCTTTGTTTACAGAGGGGAGGGTCATTGAGGGGTGCATGGCGTTTGAGAGGTGTGTGTGTTTGCTGATCTGCATATCATTCATAATCCTCCATTTCTAGAAAACGTTTCCCTGCTATTCTTAATACGTTATTTTTGTGTCCACTTATGATCAGTGCCGTATCCCTCTACACCTGCTACGTCCCTTGTACAAAGGTGACTAGAGTTTCATGTTAACTTTATGTTGCAAAAGCATGTTGTAGATACTGTCCTTTAACAGCAAAACATGATTAGCTTTTATTAAGATTGACGTTGAATTTCATATTGTTTAGTGAGTTGTGTTATCTTCTTCCTCTTCGTCTTACTGTTATCATTCCAAGAGGTAGTACTCACAGATTAAATATATGACCTCAGTATATGCAAAAACTTATAACATGTCCTTCAGTGAAAAGCATTTTAAGTTAGTTAAATATATTTCACATCTGCTAACGTCATCCTACCTTATATCCAACAAACTTTGCTCTTCCTTAGTCTACTTTCATTTCCTGGCCACATAATTTCGTTTCCCGCCCAGGTATCACTGCGCGTCGCTTCTAGTTTGTGTCATGAGCAGATACGAACCCTGACAGTGCTCCCACAATATTTCTCCTCCGGCCACACACGACACTCTAGGCATCACAGGGTGGGCTTCAAATCAGCCTAAAACTTAACCCATGTAACGTTCTCCACAGACAATTTTATCTTCACAGTTCTTTTTATATGTTAAATTGTAAGTATTTTATAGGTTTTTCATGAAAGCTTTCTATAATGATAAAAGAGCCTGTGTGTGTGTGTGTGTGTGTGTGTGTGTGTGTGTGTGTGTGTGTGTGTGTGCGCCGTAGCTTCAAGACAAAGGAACCCAGAGACTTGAAATTTTGTATGTATACTAAAGTGACCCAGCGAGTGTGCCCCCTTTGTTAGAGTGACAGTTTATATCATGATTTAGTTGATGTAGTGTAGATGATACTGTAGTTAAGAGCATAGTAACAGACAAAGGTTAGGAGTTGCCCCTCAAAAACAAATCCAGCATCGTCGGGTTCCCCAGGTAGTGAACCATTAATAATAGGAATAATCATAACGGTACTTTATAGTCAAGGTTTTCCTGCGTTAATAAATCTTACTTATGGAGGTAAATTTTTCCCTTGGTTGGCTAATATCCAGGATTCATTGTTATTATTCCCAGTTTTCCTTTCCTGTAATAATTCAGGGTTTCCTCAAGAAGATTTAACTATTTAGGGGTTTCCTCCAGTAACTATTAACAAACACTAATGTTTTTACTCCAGCAGTTCGTATCCCCAGATTAAGAATTTTCTCCAGTAATTCCCGCCAGAGACATAATTTATGGCTTTCCAACAAGAATGCTAGTATTCTTTAAGATTGATTTACACACACACACACACACCGGTCCAGCCTCCGTTGTTAACTACAATATCAACATTTTCTTCGCAAGACATCCTGAAGATAATGATGAGAGGGCACTGATGGTGTCGTGAGTGTTGGATGTAACTGTGTGTTTAAGAAGAAAGTTTTTGTTCTCATCTGTACATATTTGTCCACTTGTAGTAAATCTTGTTCGTATCTGATGGTAACTTTTGTTATTGTCTCGTTTGAAACATTTTGCTCTATCTCGCGGAAAATATCCTCCACCTTTCTAATCTTATCTGATGGAAAACTTTATCGTTATGTGATTGAAACTTTTATTCCAATCTACAGAAAGTTTTATCCTTTGTGATAAAAACTTTGATAATTTTTTAATAAAAACTTTTATACTCATCTAATAAAGTTACTGTAAGTGTCTTAACAGGTGCTTCTTTCTGCATTCAGTAGAGGGAGACGTACCTAGTAAATATTTTCGTCAACACCGAACTAAAAGATGATCTGTGCCATAGTAGTCCTGGGAATTTTGTTTTCACTGAAGGAAGCCATCGTTTGATATTAAGCTCCACCAAGTTGAATGACAAGTCTTCAGACGAAAAGAAATCTAATTAGAACCGACTTTTTCTAAATGGAAGGCATTGTCTGGATAATGAGCTCCATTCACTTTAACTAAAAAAAGTCAGTGAAACTCCCAGAGGGTGATTACTTGAGGGAGAAAAATAATATATTCAATGACTATCCATTATTTCCAAACGTAAATTACTCTCACATATAACTGGACGTCGGGGGAGTAAAAAAAAAAAAACTTGCAATTCCCTATTACAAGATGAAATTGTGCTGACCAAGTACAATCGAATATCCATAATTAGGTAATTGATGTGAAAGGCTTCGTCTATTGCACTTTTTAAATGACTCGTTAATTAGTTATGGAAGTCAGTGTTGTCGTGTAGTTATAGGGCAAGTTGTTTACCCACCCACCCATCACTAGACTCTAAGGCTGGAGTATGGGTGTGCATCCCTAAGGTTGTTATTAGAAGGTGAAGATGATTCTACTACCTTCATAGACAGATACCAATAACATAATAATAATAATAATAATAATAATAATAATAATAATCACTTTACAAGAAACAAAATAAAAATATAGAATAGAGACAATAAATAGAGATTCACTCCCACCCCACAGAAAAATGAACCCCTCGAATATTAAAGGCTCAATGTTCAACCATTGCATGATATTGGACATTAGTATTCTAGTGGCCACAAGTCACCCACGTCCAGAAAGAAAAAAAATCCCCATCACGCCTGGCAAAATGCTGGACGCCGAGCTGGTTTAATTTTAGCTGAGTGGACCGCTCACAGCCGAAAATTCCAATACCAAGAGTCAATGTCTGGGAGTGTGTATGTTCGAATTAATATATATACAATACAATACAATACAATACAATACAATACAATACAATACAATATAATACAATACAATACAATACAGAGAGAGAGAGAGAAAAAAATTATTGTTTTTACCTATATCTGTCATTTCATCTACGAAAGTATCTCTTTATGTGTCAGTCATTCATCCCTTTGAACAAATCCTTCTGTCTCTCTCTTATGTTAGATTAAATGAGCTTATGTTAAGATAAAGTTAGGTTAGTGTAGCATTAAGGAGTTAAATCATCTGGTTAAACAATCTTGTGACTAATCTTCCGGTGATCCTGGTGTTAAAAGTTATCAGGTGATCAAGAAGGAACTCGAACATGACAAGACAGGAAGGAGCCAACGAGACGTAATAATACTACCTAGAGTGAGGTCAACCAGGGACAGAGATCCAATACAATCATGTAAGTGTAGGTGGGTAATAAATTTGATCGTGACCTTGACATTATAAGCTTTAACATATGACATTTATGACAACGTGATGATGGGGCCAAATTACAGAGCAGGTGACATTGACAAAATGTGTCGGGACATTATTAATGTTAATTGGCTTATTCAATTAAGTGTGAACTATGTTGGTGAAATACGGCGAGATTTGGAGAATAAAATGGTGTTTATCGAGAGACAAAACTCAGATGAAAAGCAATCTAATTAGAACCGAAAAATAGATATGAAATAATTGGAGTTAAAACAGTCTGGATGACCTAACATTCAGCTGAACAAATTGAACAAAATAGATTAACACCAACAACAATAACAAATAAGATTTAGACCAAGTAATTTAGACTACAGAAGACATGTTTGAAAACGAACACAAGACACAATAAAAGTGAACAAGAAAATATAATTACTTACACTCAAAGGAACATTGAGGAGTCGTATAAATACTTAAGAAGCAAAACCAATATATAAAAGAAAATTGATCCTGACAGTAATGGCAGAATAACTCATGGTGATGCATAACGGAACATATATTTCACTTCAGTCTTCATAACTAACTATGAGACAGATATACCAGAATATTAAAACTCCCTTAATAGCTTGGAAGACGAGGCATTAGAGTTATGTATAAAAAATCATGACATGTTACAAGTTTGAATAAACTATATATAAATATACCAACTTATCATAATGAGCTACTTATCAGCACATTGAAAAGGGAATTTAACAACAAATTAAAATTTAAAATAGCAATAACACTTCTAACAAAGAACAATAGTCAATAAATATTTAGAAAGCAAAGTGTTCAGTAGTTATAAAGTAGCAAAGGTTAGGACATAATTTTAACAAGTTTATAGAGGTTAAGTACAGTATATACATTCTGCCATCCATAAAAAAGTAAATCTTTCAATAATATATATTTACTTAGTTTTCATATGAAAAAAAACTTTGCATTTATACTGAACAGAAAGATATACTATACAGTATTCACTTGCTTCACTAAAAACAAAAGTACACATAAGCGTTGCACCGAAATATATATGCAAATAATTTTTAACTGATACCGTAAATAACTTTACAAAACTGTTGCACTAAAATTTATACATGAACCTTACCTCCATCTGAAAAAAACAACAACACTACAGTGCCTCTATAAACCTCAATCTAAATGTTACTTATACTTTGAATTAAACCTAAACATTGTAACCTAACATCAACTTAAAGTTAACAGTGTTACAAGCTTTGCTTTATCTCAGTACATGACGTTAACACTGCGAGGTTCCTTGTATTGTACGGTCTGCTGGGTTAGAAATATGCATGCAATAAAAAATAAAAAATAACATCTGGTCCCTGATAAAACAAGGCTCAGGATTCAAAGTTTATTCCCCCCTTTAAAAAATAATGAAGACTAAATTTAACTGTACCCTTAAAGCTCATTAACTCTTATGTTTATTTCAGAGGAGCTTTAAATTTGGTATCAGTGGACAAATCATAAATCCTGATGTGCATATTTAAAACTGCACCCACGTATAACCTTACCTAGTATGACTGATACACAATATGATGAAGTTTTAAACAATCGGGACTTTGTACTTACCACAGAAGTTCCTGAAGTTCTAACCTGTAAAACCATAAACCAGTTAGAAACAAATTTTTACTACAGTAAGCTTTATTAAAAAGAAATTAAAAATATAAAGAAACCACGTCAAAATACAGAATACTTCTTTGACATGATAAAAATATCATTCACTAAGAATTTTAAAGTAATGCCACACTTCAAGTACTGTGCTGTGTCAGCGGCTTTCATCTTACATAATTAAAACAAATATTTAATTGACCCTGTTACAAATTTTATAATTTCTCACCTTTACTAATAGCCAATAATAATGTCTTAAAAAAAAAGAATCAAATTTTCAATATTTGAACTTACTTAGAATTATGTTTTGTTTCCAAATGAAAAGTAACAATAAGTTACATTACATCCCTGTAGTAGCAATGAACTGGTAATTTGCTTTAATTCAACAGACACTGCCAAACAGGACTATTTTTTTTTAAGTAAACGATACAGTTGACATGGGAATGCAATGCAATGCTAAGATATATATATTTTTGTACTGCATTACTAGTACAGTAATTGAATAAAGAAAACGTTAAGTGACAATAGCTTCGTGTTAGACAAATATTTACAAAGCTTAACAGTTTACTAGTAATGCAGATTATAAACTTAAAAAATAACAAGAAAAATATCCGGCGTCGCTTGGGTTAGGTATATGCTTTATAACTTTGACTGTTACAGATCGCCGTCCCTTACACAGTTAACTCACTAAAACTTATCTAATCTAAACTAAACTAACCTAACCTAACTTAACCTAACCTAACCTTCATAACATAGGTAAACCACCTTAACCTAACCTAACCTAACCCTGACTGTCATAGTTTGACGGAATATTTTTGGGTTCTTGCCCGGACCAGCTGGGGCCCAGTGGCCAATACCAAGGTTCACAATCTTGGGATCCTTGTGTGTAAAGTTGCAGATCTCTAACTACTTCCATTTTGGAACATTGGCTGGAGCAGAGACAGCCACCCAGGTGACAGTGGTTAATAATACCAAGGTGCACAACCACGGGACCCATGTAATATGTGTAGCAAGTTTAAGATGTCTAACTGCTGAATTTTTGGAGCTATGACAATGACTGAACATAAACAGACAGACAGACAGACAGGCAAATAGACACTTCCTTTAACTATCATAACATTTAAATATAGGCAGCAAGACAGGTAGTTGTACACCCTCCCACACTTCCACCTGCTACAGTCAACGTTGTCACACACACACACGTAACGTAACGAAGAAGAAGAAGAAGAATGCAGGAAGAGCCTTAGTTGGTTACCTTTACTAGCTTTTACTCGTTCCTTTAATTGGAGACAAAATTGAGCTGCGAGACAAAAGATTTTAAAGAAGCCAATAATAACTTCCCTCCGGGCTGTCGCCTCTAATGTCAGGAGGAGGAAGAGGCCAAGAGGGGAGCGAGGTAAGGAAGGAGAGTGGTGGGAGGGAAGGAGGGAAGGAGGGAGGGAGGGAGGCGGGGAAGTGGTGAGGGAGGAAAGGAAGGAGAGAAGTGAGGAGATAGGGAAGTGGGGAGTGGGTAAGGAGGGAGTTGAGGAGGTTGGGAAGTGTGGTAGGGGAGGAAGGAAAAAGGGAGGGAAGTTGGTATTGGATGGAAAGCTGGTAGGGGAGGGAAGCTAGCATGAGAGAGAGGGAAGGAGGGAAGACAGGAGGGAGGCGCCAGCATTATTGATCACCAGGTAGCTGGAGGCTTGTTCTGGGAGGTAAGTGTACACATAGATATGTGTAGTGTATACAATGTACATAGAGACAATTGTAGTGTAGAATATCCAGGTGTAATGTAGACAGTGCGGAATTAGGCACTGGTAATGAAGACATGGACAGATGTAGTGTACACAGTGCTGACACAGACATAATTATGTAGTGTACACAGTGCTGACACAGACATATATAGTGTACACAGCATACTGTAGACAGATGAACCTTTTTAGTCTGAACATTAATATTAACGACTTTGGATGGTATCAAGATAAATAGGTAAATGTATTTTAAACAACACAGATTCAAGTTTAAACAGAAGTAAGACTTGTGTATAATCCATCACCGTGAGTTAAAGAGTAGAGGCTGTAAGAAAAAGACAAACACCGATAATAATAACTATCTCTCTTCCTCTCATACTACTTCTCTTCCTTGTAGCAGCAGCCAGCACACACTAGCCGCTTCTTACAGGATCAAGATTGTATTAACGCGTACCTTAAAATTCTAATTTAAAATAACTTTAATCGTAAGCAACTGTCCAAGTAAAGTGATTTATTAACTAATATATATCTGTCTGGTGAGGATGAAGGTGCAGGTGCCTCAGTTTAGGTCTGAAAACAATAGTATCCTTAGAAATATTTAAAAGACAGATCGAGAAGACATCCTTGTGGGATCACTCTTGTGCTCAAAACTGAGGATGAATGAGTGAGAATCAGAACTGTTTTGGTCTAACATAAGTTTCTTGTGCTCAGTGTGGGTGTGGTTTCAACAACTTATATCATTAGGATACTGCGGGTCACTCCAATATATACTGTATACTGTACAGTATGTGCACACTCTCACACACACACACACACATATATATATATATATATATATATATATATATATATATATATATACACACACCTCTTTTTCCCTCTATCTTTCCCCTCACATTCTCACCCTACCCCCTCACTCTCTCTCTCTTTCTCCCCTACCCCACAATGACTCCAGATTGTTGTCATCAAAATGTTACGCTCCAGTACTCGTCAAAGCGCTCTACATTTTAATTCGGCCACGCATTTACCCCGACACTTGCCATTGACATTTTCGACTGTGTAGAGTCACTCGATCGAAATGAACCTCAGCTCACTATTCCGCCTGGTGAGGGAGGGGGGAGAGGGGGAGGGAGAGTCAGGGAGGGACGGGAAGGGAGGGGCAGTTTTCCGCATCGACGTACATGATTTGCATCCACTAAAACATCAATATCCAGCGCCCATGAAATAGGTCATCATTGAACATTTAATTCATGATAACATTACTGTTTTTAGGGGTGGAAGTGAGAGGGAGGTATAGGGGAGGTGGGGGTGAGGAGTTGTTTCCTTTGTTGTGAGAGGCAGGAGGGTAGGGAACTTTATATCTGTACTTCGCATTGGCACGATTTTTCCTACTATCACCTTTTTTTTATAATTTGTATCAATTTTATGGTGTTTCTTAATATATTAATGTTCTTCAGTCATCATTCTTGTTTTAGCAATAACAAGAACATTTTCACACTAGGATGTACAGTTGTTATGGCAAGGGAATGTCTTTGTTATTTAACTCTTATCAACTTTTTTTTTCGAGGGAATAAGTTTTGCAGAATAGACGAACATTATACACCATTAATAATTGGCTACAAAATTATGAAATCTAATAACATATCAGTCGTCAGGGTAATTTACTGCTGTACTTGTATCTGTACTTTATTTATTACTCTTTGTAGCTATAACAGGTGTCCCCAAAAATGTATACAAACTGTTTTTCAAATTTTCATGGCAATCTTCTGAATGCATGCATTATAATAACAATATTGTCCCACTTGTTTATGTATAATGTATCCCACAACGTTCTGGGTGACCTCACACATCAACAAGTGAGGACAATGTGGCTAATGTAAAATAAACATTCACCTGATTGCCATAAAAATGTGTAAGGCTGTGTGTATACATGTTCTTGGGAGAGTCTGGTATTTCTCAGTACAGGAAGTATACAACACACAGTCACCTAAAACAATAAATATTCCTGTGATTTCTTAGCTCTTATTACACTTTGTTGACCAAGGAAAACACGCTTCACTATGAATCCACACAATAGATAAATACAGAAGCAGATCCGGTTAACATAGAGCCAGTTGTCTCTGAGTTCATGTCCTCAACCTTGAATTAAACAACAACAACCACATGTTTCACTTAACCAACTTTTAGTATTTCAACTCATAAATTCCTTTACGTTACGCATCCTGTGGTAAAATATATATATATATATATATATATATATATATATATATATATATATATATATATATATATATATATATATATATATATATATATATATGTGTGTGTGTGTGTGTGTGTGTGTGTGTGTGTGGTGTTAGAGAGGTATGTAATTACACTGCCAGATAAGTCGTTTCGCCAGCACGATGTCTCATTATATCTGCATATTACATCTATTTTTCAGAAGCCAGATACCACATATTCCTGGATTAAGTATAACATATGCGGATATGATGATAACATATAACAAGAGAGTTCAGTAGTGAATAACATCTGCCTCCAAACGTTCCCCTACTGTAGATGCACCTGATCTTTACTGTTCAGGCAGTAAAGGTGGTCGAGTGCAATGCCGGCCACACTGCTTCTGTATGTACCAATGGCTTAGTTTATAGTATGCTAAAGGACCTATGTCCCTTCGTCAGTATTAACACGAACCCTGATGAAAGTTTCGCCACTACTTCTCGTGTTTTATCATAACCGTACGTATACTTCTATATGTCCCGAGTGAAGACCAAAGTGATTCATTTGTCCCATTCATACATGAAAGAACTTTCCCTTACAGACACAAAAATACTCCCCCTCTCATTACATCAAAACAATTTGTGATTCTTTGTCACTTAATATCTATTGAACGAGTACGTGATAAAAGGCTGAGGAACAATTACCTATTCCACACCTTTCTGGTTAGCCGTAAGCCCTCTCATTTGTGCTCGATGAAGTTTTTTTATGCGTTTAACTTTGAAGTTTAATTAAAATATCAAAAACTGTTATAATGAGGGATTCCGTTTTCCCTCTTTTACCGACAATACCATTTAGTCGTGATATTTTAATGGCTTCTTTTAAAATGTGGCATTATATCTGGTGCGTGTAAAGGGGAAAAATATAGATAAAAAAGAAAATGTCATAGTGTTGAGATAGGTATTTCAACGGGACACTAGATATCTCGCTGACAACATGTACCAATGGAATAAGTTCGTATCTTCCACTTATGTCACTGTGGGTGTCTATGAGTGTATTGCAGTAACACTGGACCTTTGATCTAGGGAGTTATCACACCATTCACTTAACGGATGAGTCGGGAGGAAAGGAAACTGTCTTCATCTGATGACTGGTAGATGAGTTAGTCAGATATTTAGTGAGTCAGTGAGTCAGGGATTTAATGAGTCTAGGATTTAGTAAGTCCAAGATTTAGTGAGTCCAGGATTTAGTGAGTCCAGGATTTAGTGAATTCAGGAATTAGTGAGTCCAAGATTTCGTGAGGACAAGATTTAGTGGAGTCACGAAAGTAATCTGAATTAGTAAGTTACGGAGTCAGATATTTGGTGAGTCCGTGAGTCAGTTATATAGTAAGCCATAGAATCAGTGAGCCAGTGTTTCAACAATTCAATGAGTTAGTGAGTCAGTAAGTCAATGGAGTCATAAATTTAGTGACTGCGAGACAGTGCTTTAGCTAGTCGGTATATAATGAATCACAGAATGAGTGTTTCAATAAATCAGTGAATCAGTGCATGAAGACAAATCTGTACACTATTGCGTCGATGAATTAATGATATGGAAAGACAATGAATCAAGACGTCGATGAATTATGAGGCAAAATGAACCAAAGAGTCAGTGAATCAATGAGTCACACAGACACTGGTGGCAGAGCCATCGTTGAGATCATACCATCCTACATGCACTTGATTGCTGCCGTCTACTACACCCACTTTGCTGGCCACTGTTCTTTGTCATCTGCCTGGGATGTGTTTACTCCCCACGGTGGGTATAATACAGTCACCTCCATCCAGTATATATTTGTGCCATGTGTGTTACCGTAGTATACAGAAGAGATATTAAAGGGGTCGCCTGTTTATATTTGTCATTAGTAATTGTTTCCTTATTTGTCGCTAACCTCTCTAGTGTGTAAAGGAGATTCAAACACTCTTTCCATTCCCTTCATGTGAGTTCAGATCTCTCAGGCTTTGTACACACAGCTCCATCACCTTTATGATAAAAATATTTTAAACTTCGCAAAATCTCAGAATGCATTTTGTCTCTCGGGTATTGCACGTTTACCTATGTGCCGCAAACTGCCAGACTATACTATTGTGTTCATTGTGTTATCAGTCTCTAATGATAACAGCTTAGGTATGCTTATGTGAAACAAACAACTCGCATCCTATATAGCCAATCATCATCATCATCATCATCATCATCATCATCATCATCATCATCATCATCATCATCATCAACTTCATCATCATCATCATCATCATCATCATTATTATTATTATTATTATTATTATTATTATTATTATTATTATTATTATTATTATTATTATTATTATTATTATTATTATTATTATTGTTAGTAATAGTAGTTGTTGTTGCTGTTGTTGTTTTTTGTATTGTTGCTGGTAAAAATAACAAAAAAAACCAAAACCAAATTAAAACTAATACAAATACTCCACACCTTTCATATTTTTCCTGATATAATTCCGATAGAGAGAACGAAATATTATGCTCTCCAGAAAACCTATAATTGTCTCAATAAATTATCGAAGGTAAAAATCAGAGCTGACAGGGAGTTATCACAAGAGTCAAGAGCTGAGGAATAGAGTCGGACACCTCCATAAAACAATGTATAAAATAACTGTGGCTCCTTTGACAATATACTATATACCATAACAATAAAATGCTATGTGGCTAACCAGAAGCTAATGGGAGATGAGGAAGGTTGAACAAGAACCAAAAAATACAGTAATGTTTTTTTTCGGCTAAGTTCCACGAAAACAAATATTTATTACCGTCCCTTTGAAAATGATTATTATTATCTTTGAATTAGTGTTGGGTAATCAGAAGTCAACAGGAGTTATGAAAGGATGGTAAAACATATCCTTGACAACCTCCATATTTTTTGTATATAACTTTCACCAAAAAATATTACCCTTACCTGAGAATCTGTAATTTTATCCTCATGTATTGTATCATAATTGAGGGTGATTGTGTGTTGTCTCAGAACTATAACAACAGGTAAAGGACAAAGACATTAACCTCTATAATCTTAAAGACATAAGTTACACATTATAGGTTATTACATCGCTAGTCGTTAATATCAAAGATCATAGCAGGTGTTTGACTCTTTAACCTTTGTCTTTATTCTTCTTTATTCCAGGGCTCGTGGTGGCGGTGTTGCTGGGTCTTTGAGGCTGATGTAAACGTTATTAACAAGAAAATCTATATAAATGCCCAAATGAGAATCTTTAATTGCGAAGGCTTAGTTCAATAAACGATTCAAGCCTTATTCTTCAATTTAATTTTTTGGCCAATATTTCACCGTCATTATTTTTCCATATTACAATTCAGTAAATATTATTTCAAGACGACTAGTAGCAGTTCATGAGGCGAATTAAATCCTAGTTCAATGAAATGCTACGTTGGTTTACATTATCTTAAAACAAGATAATAAAAAAACAACAAAACATGATCTTAAGCTTTAGAGAAATTAGAGAAGAATACGAAGAAATGAAGTTGAACACAAGAAATGAACCAAAAGACCGATGATCGAGAGAAAGATCCCTCAACAAACTTAAAAATAATAAAGCACAGGTAAGGCACAGGTAAGATGATGCTGAGTGAGCTAATACGTCGACGTCATCTTTAATTATTGTAGAGTGAATCCTATTTTATTCTGACGTATCCTAGAGAATGTATAGATCATCAATATGTGGCCAAAACTGTTGTCTTGTGCAGAAAACTAAGATTTTTTTTTATAGTAGTGCTTAAAGAACCTATCCGTTAAAGTCCCCCAAGACCAAGACCGTGAACGCTGAAGGACCTAAAACTAACCCCCATGCCACTGAAGCACCTAAAACTAAGGGCCTGACTGTTGAAGCACCTAAAGTAATACCCATGCCGTTCAATCACCAAAACTAACACCCATGTCAATGAAGCACTTAAAACTAAGACCCTGACTGTTGAAGCACCTAAAACTAAGACCCTGACCGTTGAAGCACCTAAAACTAAGACCCTGGCCGTTGAAGCACCTAAAACTGAGACCCTGACTGTTGAAGCACCTAAAACTAAGACCCTGACCGTTAAAACACCTAAAACTAAGACCCTGACTGTTGAAGCACCTAAAACTAAGGCCCAGGCCGTTGAAACACCTAAAACTGAGACCCTGACTGTTGAAGCACCTAAAACTAAGACCCTGACCAGCACCTAAAACTAAGACCCTGACCGTTAAAGCACCTAAAACTAAGACCCTGACCTTTAAAACACCTAAAACTAAGACCCTGACCGTTGAAGCACCTAAAACTAAGACCCTGACCGTTAAAACACCTAAAACTAAGACCCTGACCGTTAAAGCACCTAAAACTAAGACCCTGGCCGTTGAAGCACCTAAAACTAAGACCCTGACCGTTGAAGCACCTAAAACTAAGACTCTGGCCGTTGAAGCACCTAAAACTGAGACCCTGACTGTTGAAACACCTAAAACTAAGACTCTGACCGTTAAAGCACCTAAAACTGAGACCCTGACTGTTGAAGCACCTAAAACTAAGACCCTTGAAACACCTAAAATGAAGACTAATGACGTTGAAGCAATAAAACACATAAAAACATCAACACACATCTTGATATCTACTCAATGATTAAGGAACAGATAAATGTCATGTAATTAAGTTGGATATACTTTACTTTTTCTGTCTCTCTTTTCGTATTTTTTTCTCTTTTTCTTTCTATTTCCCCTTTTTCCTCTCTCTCTTTTTCTGTACCTTAAACCCTCCTTTGTGCTGATATCTCTCTCTCTCTCTCTCTCTCTCTCTCTCTCTCTCTCTCTCTCATTTTCCCTCGTTTTCTTTCTCTTTTCATGCAGACATTATCGACATTAAAGGTTCCACTTAGGGCGGCGAATTACTTTCCATATTATGAAAATTGCCTCTTGGTAAAAAGATCAAAAAATCTTTTTCTCTCGGGCGAAGAGTGAACCCACGAAAATGGTTTTACGTAGTAGGAAATGTAGACAGATTATTTTTTGTAGCATTTTGTATTATTTCAGGATGAGAACAAGTGTTTTAGATTATAAAAATTTTAAAATAGCGCCTGTTATTACTGCATTACATTTCCGTACTTTTATTTATACTGTCAACGAAAGAACATGAATTGGGAAAATTTAAAAACTAAAGCCAATCGTATTATAAGAATGTATCTTTTTTACCTTCCTTTAATATTATTTTTTACAAAGACAGTTTAAAAATCATAAAATTTCAAAAGCACCAGATATATTAATGGTTCAATACTTTGCTGTTTCCCCAGTATAAAGTATAAAATACCTTTGATATTCATTACATCATGCAATTCATAACATGATGAATGCGAACAATAAAAAGTGTTTTAATTATAATATCGTGAATAAGAATCATTTTCCAAATAGAGGGAACTTATATGAGCTTCTCTCATTCCTCTTTTTAAAATAAAGATAATTTATTACCCAATTAGAGGCTCTTTTATTCCTCTTCCTTTGTGTTGTAAACAAAACAATCCTTAGTACCATGGAGTGCGGAGGCCAAGTGGTTACAATGCTCGCCTCCCGTGTTCAGGGTTCTTGGTTCGCGTCCTACTTTCACTTTAATATTAACCAGAGAAGAACGATTTTATGGTAGGAATTTGGTAATCGAATTCCTATGGATCAGGATGACGCGACGTAGGCACAATCTCTCTCTCTCTATCACACACACACACACACACACATACACACACACACACACACACACACACACACACAGACACAGACACACACACACACACACACACACACACACACACACACACACACACACACACACACACACACACACACACACACACACACACACACACACACACACACACACACACACACACACACACACACACACACACACACACACACACACACACACACACACACACACACACACACACACACACACACACACACACACACACACACACACACACACACACACACACACACACACACACACACACACACACACACACACACACACACACACACACACACACACACACACACACACACACACACACACACACACACACACACACACACACACACACACACACACACACACACACACACACACACACACACACACACACACACACACACACACACACACACACACACACACACACACACACACACACACACACACACACACACACACACACACACACACACACACACACACACACACACACACACACACACACACACACACACACACACACACACACACACACACACACACACACACACACACACACACACACACACACACACACACACACACACACACACACACACACACACACACACACACACACACACACACACACACACACACACACACACACACACACACACACACACACACACACACACACACACACACACACACACACACACACTTGCCCTGGATCACCTCGGACAAAAGACTTATGCAAAGAGAGACAGAGCATTTCATCTCAATGACCACATCCGCTACAGGTCACCTGCAACAGAGTCATCCCGAAATACGCACCAAAGAAGTCCCACTACCCAACCAAATTACAACACCTGAAGCAGACCAACATCAGTCAATGGTATGGTAGCTTAAAGAACTCTGTGGACTAAACAATATGACACACCCTCCCCTTCCTTAGCCACCTCACTAATGTTGACGCAGCTGAGCAAACAAATAACCATTTCACATTATATGCCAGACGCTCCACGGCTTGACACAACCACTCTCCTGCTTACCTACCAGCCCCCTTCCCACTGACTTAGTAGAGAATTTGACGTAGCAAAACGCCTGGACAAACTAAAATTAAAACGCTCTACCACCCCCATTGACTTACCAATGAAACTATTCAGGAGTTCTCCTGAGCTTGCTAAACCCTCTGCTCCATCATCAATGCTTCTTCTCAGTCAAGCCAGATGCCCAGCTGACTGAAGACCCTTATGTATCACCAGTGCCCAAGTCAACCAGCCCACAATCCTAAATCAGCTACGACCTATTGCAATCACCCCAATACCCAGCCTAATCTGTGAAAGTTTGTGTTTGACTGCTTATGCTGATATTGCAGGAGTCGTAGACCTCACAATTTGGCAACATGAAACCTTCCTCCACCACTCACTGTCTTGTCAGCTTTCTCGATTACATATACCGCCATCTCGAGAAACGAAAAACGTCTGTAGCTGTCGCCTTCATTGATTTCACTAAAGCGTTCGACCTAGTCGACCACAATATAATCATAAACAAAGCTATTGACCTCGGGCTTCGGAGAAGTCTCATACCATGGCTTACAGACTTCCTCAGTGACCGACGCCAAGCTGTACGCTTCCGAGGGGCTGTCTCCACCTTTCAGTCACTCACCTGTGGCGTCCCCCAAGGCACCAAGATGGGACCACTCTGCTTCCTTATGCTCATCAATGATGCCCTAAGAGAAGCCCTGCTCGCTGGAAATATGTCGACGACTCCACCATTGGGATCAGCGTCAACAATTCCGCTCCCAACTATACCGCCCTTCAGGATTTATTGAACAGTCTCCAAAACTGGGCCACCAACAACCATGTCACCATCAACCATACCAAGACAATGGTTATGCACATCAACCTCTCCTCCGACATTGTCCCACCTCCTTCCATTACCCTAGGTCCGAACACACTCCAGGTTGTAGATTCCACGAAGCTCCTCGGCGTCACCATAGACAACAAACTAAATTGGAAACCACACGTCAGTGAAGTTGTCAAATCTTCCAGTTTCCGTCTCCACCTCCTCCGCCGACTCAAGTCCCTCGGAGTTCCTGCACCCGAGCTCCTCAGTGTTTACACAACATTCATACTTCCCAAGCTCACCTATGCCTCCCCCACCTGGTCTTCCTCCCTAAATGCCACACAGCGTAAACACCTAGAAAAAGTGCAAAAGAGGGCATGCAAGATTATTCTCTCCCCTTCCTACTCCACATATCAAGAAGCGCTCAACACACTGACCCTTTCGACCCTCACTGACCATCACCACGACCTCATCTGCAAATTTGGTAAGAAGCTTCTACACCATCCTCGACACCGGCTCCTACTACCACCTGAGATCCCTAGTCCGAGAATTGCTGTTCGACACCTGGCCACATCCAGCCCATACGTGCACAGGCTGATCGCTATAAGAACAGCCAGTCCCAACCATTGTAAAAAGTATCAATAACATGTAATAAATCGGTGTATTCACTCCCCAGTAAAGCTTACTGCTCCTACACTGTCCTATGTTGAAATGAACTGGCATTTTGGGGCTGATTATCCTAAGTTACTATATGTCTTATTTGTGTGTCACTTATGTCACTTGTATATTATTGTAATTCGTAACCCATTCCCCCAAATATAACTATATATTTTTCAACCTTCTGGCTGCCAAAGCTCTTTCAATAAACCGTTAATTATTATTATTATTATTATGTATTACACACACACACACACACACACACACACACACACACACACACACACACACACACACACACACACACACACACACACACACACACACACACACACACACACACACACACACAACTCTCTCTGTCTCTCTTTCTCTTACACAAATCACTATATCAATCACACATAACTCAATATCACTTTCTTATAAATTTATATCTCTTTCACTCATACAGCTCTCTTTATATCTCTCTCACACGCGTCTCTATCTTTCCCATACAACTCACAATCTCTCTCAAACAAAACTCATTATCTCGTTCTCTCTAAAAGAAATCTCTTTATATCTCTCTCACAACTCTGTCAAACAATACTTCCTATCTCTCTCTTACACAACTCTATAGCTCTATCACTTACAACTCTATATCTCTCACAACCACAAACAATATCTCTCTAATACTCAAACACACACGTTCTCTCTCTTTCTTCCCCAATGGCTCTTACATTTTGATTGTCTCTCTCTTCCTCCCTATACCAGTCTCTCTACATAACATGAATTGTGATATATATATATGTTATTCTGAATATATCATACGCTGTGTAAGCTACTATGAGTGTGTATTGTAATGGAAGTGATGGTCAGAATGTTTGATGTTCAATGTTCACTATGAATATACAGTATGTCCTTGGCGCGTACACCACTCTAAATGTACTCCTAGTTTATGATGTGTGTTTAATCCAGCAGACAGTCTACAACAACAATACAAAGACTCGTCATCACTTCCGGAACATAGCTTTTATAACCCGGACAGACTCAACAAAACGCTTCAGTCCAGCACGTGGAGTGTAACGCAATAGGAATATAAAGTGAAGTTTTTGGTTTGCACGTCGACCCACAAATGGTCAGCTGTGTGTGTGTGTGTGTGTGTGCGTGCGTTCCCTGCCGTCTATTGTTGGTGCTCAGTCATACATCGCTCACTGGAGTTTTTGCCTTGCCGAGAGCCTTTTCTCCAAGATTATGATTATGAGGTGTGAGTGAGTGTTAGGCGGGCGATGGGGTGGGTTAAAGTGGATGTTCTGGGTTGTGTAGAGCGTGGATGAAAGTGGATGTTCTAGGGTTGTGTAGAGCGTGGATGAAAGTGGATGTTCTAGGGTTGTGTAGAGCGTGGATGAAAGTGGATGTTCTAGGGTTGTGTAGAGCGTGGATGAAAGTGGATGTTCTAGGGTTGTGTAGAGCGTGGATGAAAGTGGATGTTCTAGGGTTGTGTAGAGCGTGGATGAAAGTGGATGTTCTAGGGTTGTGTAGAGCGTGGATGAAAGTGGATGTTCTAGGGTTGTGTAGAGCGTGGATGAAAGTGGTTGACCTGGGGTTGTATAGGTCGTGGGTGAGAGTTAAGTGTTACTGTGTGCCTGGTGTGTGCTGGTGATAGGGAACTGAGGACGGAGTGTATTTGACGAATGAATTTCCTAAACATAGATGGGTGGTGGGATGTGGGTGGTGGGTTGTGGGTGAAATGACTTTAGGAGTGAAACTGATAGAGTCAGGTATAAACTTGGTTATAATTACTTTTATCACTTTATTGGACAAACAGAAAGACATACATACATACATACATACAAACTCATGTATCAACAACACCAAACACAGTACACAAGTAACAAAGCTGTACACACCACAGGGCATAACATTCGGGTGAGCATACCTCCACACACACACACACACACACACACACACACACACACACACACACACACACACACACACACACACACACACACACACACACACACACCACTGTTCGAGTTGTTACTTTTCCGATCGTATCAGTATTTTTACCTGACTGTTTGTCGACTGTGACGGAATCTCCTGCAAACGCTATGGTGTCATAAAAATTTGCTGACACTGACCACAGATATGATATCCGATAGAACGGACAGACATACATGACAGATAGATAGACAGACAGACAGGCAGACAGACAGATAGACAGACAGATAGATTGATAGTGATTTGAGAGAAATGCGGTTGGCCACAACACTTGACCCCACACTTTTATTCTAAAGTCTTTTACACTTTGATTGTCGATTTCATAACAATGAAATAATCTGTTAGATGAATGAATCGTGACTGTCTAGCTATACACACAGACGGATTGATCGGCAGAGAGATAGACAGATGAATATATCGACAGTTAGAGAGACAGATGGATAAATTGATCGATACAGCTAGATACGCTATGCAGACAGTGAAGAGGATGAGAGGAATGAAAGGGTGAGAGAGAGAACGATGGGTGAGAGGATGAAGGAGGGGTGAGAGGGTGAGAGAGAGAAAGATGGGTGAGAGGATGAAGGAGGGTGAGGAGGGTGAGAGAGAAAGATGTGGGTGAGAGGATGAAGGAAGGGTGAGAGGGTGAGAGAGAGAAAGATGGGTGAGAGGGATGAGAGAGAATGATAGTAGAGGATGAGAGGATGAGAGGGTGAGAGAGAGAAAGATGGGTGGAGAGGGATGAGAGAACGATGGGTGAGAGGATGAGAGGATGAGAGGGTGAGAGAGAGAAAGATAAGGAGAGGATGAGAGGAATGAAAGGGTGAGAGAGAGAACGATGGGTGAGAGGATGAAGGAGGGGTGAGAGGGTGAGAGAGAGAAAGATGGGTGAGAGGATGAAGGAAGGGTGAGAGGGTGAGAGAGAGAAAGATGGGTGAGAGGATGAGGGAGGGGTGAGAGGATGAGAGAGGGATGAGAGGGTGAGAGAGAACGATGGGTGAGAGGATGAGAGAGGGACGAGAGGGTGAGAGAGAGAAAGATGGGTGAGAGGATGAGGGAGGGGTGAGAGGATGAGAGAGAACGATGGGTGAGAGGATGAGAGAGAACGATGGGTGAGAGGATGAGAGAGGGGTGAGAGGGTGAGAGAGGGGTGAGAGTTTCCTCATTTACCAGGATCACCAACCCAACACACCACACCAACTCAGGCGGTAAAGCCAGGGTCAGCAAGTCTCTCCTGTAACAGTGTATCCCTGGCGAGCCTTGACCTGAGCCCCACAGAGCAAAACGGTGGCACCTGGTATAGGAAATGGATTTTGGAAGTTGTATTTATGTTTCCTGAACCTTTATACTGATAATTCACCAGGTATCGTATTATTATGTTTACATATAGTACCAATTTTGTATATTTAAGATTAAAGGTGATAATTAGTGTTGTGAGAGTGAGGATAAGACTCGCTCTAGTATATGTTGACAATGTAACTTAATTTTCCTGATAATATAAGTTATAAACTATGAATATCAACTGTGGCAGCTCTTGTGCAAAACTCTAGAGTAAATATTATTAATAACAGCATTAAAATAACAATACCTAGTACGTTCTTATTACCAAATTATCATCCATAAAACAAGTAAAATAAAGTTATAAATTGGTAATATACCGCAAAATTGTCCAATATTTTCATGCATTCGGTATTGCTTCCTGGTGTGGCAATTGAGAACTACTTCCATTTAGAGAAATTTATTGTCAACATTGGTACGATATATTAGCCTCCAAACACATTTTTTAATACACTCAATAACTGTCTTAATGTAAACAATTCAGACACCAATTAATATGATTGTCCTCGCAAGATTTATTCCCCTTTCCGCCTGGTAATGGAATGTTCACCCCTCCTTCTGCTCCTTTCCTTTACTTGAACCTTATGGCTTAACCTCCCAACTTAAACCTATACAGTACTGGTCTCTTCTCCTCATCTGAGGAGGTCGAGGCAGTCTTCAGAGTCTTAATATTTTATGTAAATAAAGATTAATAAAAAAAATACAGTTTAAAAAAGGAAGGGGAGGGGGACTTCGAAAAGGACATTATATCTTCACAGCTTAGGGAAGAGTCATCAAATACAAAAATACAACCAACCAACCAAATAACACCTTGTGTATATATATATATATATATATATATATATATATATATATATATATATATATATATTATATATATATATATATATATATATATATAAACAGTATATATAATTCTCAAATTGAATATTGAATATATAGATTACTTAATAGCATTGTTCCAGGTCTGATGTCACGCTTTATGCTGTCAAAGTATTATTTGCAGTACAAAATAGTTTCCATTGATCATACGCGTTTCTATTAACTTTTGATCGTATTTATTCGTACATGACCATGACAGGGAATAAAACAAGAGAATTGTGTTTTTTTTGTAAATGGTCTGCAGAAAAAAGGCCACAATGAAGGATTTTATGATGCTCTTAGCTTGTACTGATTCTAGATCCTATTTTAATATAAAAGCCATTTTTATTTATGATGTATATTACCATGGTAATTATTTTATTTCAGTACTATTGTTGATTGTCATCGCATTTTTTTCACTGGTGAATTTTATGTTTATTAAACTAGAATAGGTTAAGGCACTTTAGATGTAAGCCATGGAGTTATCGTGAAGGTTTTAATGTTTTATGATATCACTTGCTAAGATTAAGTAACACAATGAGCAACACCTTTAATCAAACAAGTAGTGTAGATATATTCCACAAATGTTCAAATGTGAAAATGCTTCCAGCATATCTAAAACTCGTGGGTTAGAGAGAAATTCGTAATTTCGTTGCCGAACACAGTAATATTTCATAACATTTCTGGTTAACAAGCGGATCCTAGACGAAAAAATATTAATTCACTCGAAACGAAGGAAAATTAAGAAATAAATGTTCGTGCATTTCGCTGCTGCTTTGATGTGTTCCAGTATAACAGTCAAGGGTAACCCTACACGCCCAAGGTAAAGCCAAAGATGATCTTAGCTTTCGAGGTCATAATCCTGTCGCCTTATCCACCAGAGCTACAGACGATGGAAACTTTAACCTTCAGGGTCACATTAGGAGTACAACCTCGAGGTGACCTTAACTTCTAGTGGTGATATTCATCATGTGAGTCACTGTGGATGCCCCCCCCCCGGTCTTAAGTCTTATTACCACAACTAGTGGTGATCCTCACTCCTAGGGATAACAGCCAACACTTAGATCTTGACCTTCAGAGATCTTACACCGACCTGAGTCAAGATCTCCAGTTGAACTGGATATTAACATTTACAGAGATATCGGTGTTCAACAGACATGTCGGGGGCACTAGTGTGATCAGCTCATTTCTTAATTATCGTCGTATGTACTGTAGAAGGGCCTGACCTTTAACTGAGCTGGTTAGCATGTGCGTGGATAACCTTAAAGTGATCGATTAAACTGAGGACAAAGAGATAATTACATTCTACTGTTATCTGATGCTCGGTACTTGTAATCACCAGACACAAAGCTTTGTGTCTGTCATTGAAAGTTTAATGGGAATTTGAAATGCACCAATGAATGTTGAAGAATCGAACAATTGCTTCGTTACTTTGGGGATTACTCTGAATCACCTCATGAAAGGGCTGATGTAATTCTGTATTACATGTAAGAATAATTGTATACTGGATAACTGGAGAGAAAAATAACTGCTTTTTTCTAATAATGAAGGAACAAAAAAATTTAAAATAAAATAAAAAATAAATAAATAATAATAATAATAATAATAATAATAATAATAATAATAATAAAGCTCATAAACTATCCGTGTTACAGGCATTATTTATACAAACAATAACAAGATAAGGTACTAAATCAATAATGTTTAATCAGTTCCTTCTGCTTCTGCTGCACAGTGAGCCACCTTACAAAGGCGGAAGCGACAGGAGGCAATGACCCCGTGACGTCATTACATAATATAACTGAGACCACCCCAAATATTATTTATATTTATAACTAAACATAAATAAAAATTTTTGGTGATATCGTGAAATAAACGGATTAACATCATAAACCCTCTCGGTGACAGACCTAAGGTGTTTCCAAGACTTCGTGACTAATTAAAATATTCAACAGGACATGGTAGACAGTGTAGTAAGGACAGGTAAATAATAACAAATGGATTATCAGAGGTAATCAATCCTTTTTTTTTTATGCCCCGGGAATTTATATGATATAGGAAAGACAGTGTGCTGCAGGGGGCTCCGCATAGTGCCAGTCCAGGGTATAAATGAATATTGGTAGGCGGAGGTTGTGCTTACACTTACTCGTAACCTGGACCCCTTGCGAGACATTTAGTATAGATCAGATTCATGTAATGGTTGAAGATGCAGCAGCTCAGAGGAAGATGCGGGGGGGCTCTGAATACGTTTGTTGTGTTCAGTAAAAAAGTTTCAATCGTTTTATTACAGGAAAATTATGTAAATGCTTAACAGTTTCATCTCTACTCATCTTGGTGAAGCGAAGAAGAGGAGAGATAATAGAGGATAAAGAAAAAGAAGGGAATTATAAGTGAAAATTAAAAACAAATTATGTACAATATAACAACAGCAAATTCATCTCGATTAAGGAGAGAGTCTACCTCCCTCTACTGAATGACTTTCTCATTATAATCTTCCGAGTAAAGCTTCGTACTGTGGTGTCTCCTGCCCGGGCTCTTATTTCACTACTCAGACGTATGATTATCCCCAAGCCCTCCGACGCTCGCTCGTTCGGCGCTGAAGCCTATCATGCTGGTATGGTTTTCTCCAGGCTCTTACACTAACTAGCTCTGTGCAGACAATGACCAGATGGATATTATGATTTCCTATAAATAAAAGATAGTTAAAATCTAGTCTAATTAATATTCCAAATTATAATAGTTTCAACGTCATGTTATTATCACTGCCAACGACACACCTTCAGCAAAAAAACTGGAAGACAGCAAATCTAAAAGTGAAGAGAGAAAGAGACAGCAACTTCAAAACTTTTTTCCACAACTCTGAACTGTTTCGCTGAGTGAACTCTTTCAAATTGTGTCGAGTGACACAAACAGATCAAAGGTTTGGGCTACTCCTGACAGTCATTTGGCAACGCAGTCCTATCTTTTGAGTAAGGAGACAGAGATAGAACGTCTGAACAAATCTCGAAAAGGCAGTGACCCAATTAAGTTATAAGCAAACTTTGAAGACGCTGAGAGATGTTATTCAACAATTGAAGTTTCCGTTATGTCTGCAATGGTGGGAAACAACTGTAGTGACTTGAAAATTATGATCTACATTTCTCTATATTTTCCTTACTCGTAACTACTTGCCAGGTATGACATTAGCGCTATAAAAAAGATGGCAATGTCGAAGGTTACGCCATTGTCTGGTAATTTCGTGGCTAATTATTTAGTCCTTATACTACTCATCCCGTTATCAGACGCTTCTTTGAGTTTGTTCCTGCTGGTGAGTAGTTTTTACAGAGGAATGATATTACTTCCTGGATCAGACAGAAAGGAGGGCCAGGGGTACATGTACCAATTGCACCATCCGGGATTAGTCAGTAGTGTATAGAAACACCTGAATGCAGTCCGCCGCCACATGACGCTACCCTGGATGTTGACTATATATCCATGCAGCCACACACGACGAATCATCTCTGTACATTGAGTTTAAGCCCACAGTATTGTATCATTATCATCTCAAGGCCCTGTTATAATTGGCAGATGTTTGCAGTATAAATGTTGTAGTTCTTTACGCCCTCAAGTATTGTTGTGTATCAAGTCAGTTGGAGACAGCATTAGCTAGTTACTGTAGACACTGATGACACTAGCCGCCCTAATCCCTCTACCACCTCACCGTGATGGTTGCTTACTACTACTACTACTTCTACTAATACTTTTTTAGTAGTAGTAGTAGTATTTCTCCTTTAGTAAACATAGTTATTGTACTACTACTACTACCACTACTATTACTTATTACTTTAAATGTTGTTAGACTAGTGTATTACTAACCTTCTTACGCGCTTAAAGACCTTAGCTTTGAAGCGTAGTAATAACATCATAACAACAACAACAACAACAACAAGGAGATAATGGGGTTAAAAAACAAAGGAAATGAG
Organism: Homarus americanus; assembly: GCF_018991925.1. Lineage (NCBI taxonomy): Eukaryota > Metazoa > Arthropoda > Malacostraca > Decapoda > Nephropidae > Homarus > Homarus americanus. The sequence continues at coordinate 5,995,473 of NW_024746161.1, forward strand.
AAATGAAATAAAAATTGCATCTCGTCACAATCTGAGTTTTGAAAATATCACCGAGTTCACGATGCTGAGTTATTATAGTCTATGTTAACGCTTAAGACGAATCTACAGAAAGAAAAACAAAACAAATTTTTAGCTTCAGGTAATCAACGCTTAATTCCTTCTAATTTAAGGTCTCATTTTTTAGCTTTATCACTATCGCCAGAAACTGATCACGGGAGGAATGAAAAGTTGGGGGTACGAGGGGCTCAGTCGGTGGATGAAATGAGAGAACAAAAACTCATGCTCACTGTAGATAGAGCTTAAACGGGAGAGAGAGAGAGAGAGAGAGAGCAATGTACCCAAGATTTTTCCTCCATCACAAAGTCTGAGATTCTGGACTATTCTTTCATTGTTCTTATTGTTATTTCTTTTGCTATTAGTGTTTCTCCTTTCTCTTCTTTTCTTATTTATTAATTTTTTTCCTCTTCTTCCTTTCTCTTTAGAGCTCTTTGTCTACCTGTGTTCCAGTCTCTCTCTCTCTCTCTCTCTCTCTCTCTCTCTATCTCTCTCTCTCTCTCTCTATCTCTCTCTCTCTCCATTATCATTCCTCACTAACTGTACTTCCTATACTATCTCCCATCCTCGCTACATCACTATAGTGTTGACTTAATCAGGAAATTTGTATTTATCTCACATATTTTCCTCTCATCCACAAGGAAATAGCGACTGGCTGACTTATCTGACAAAGAAAAACTATGCAGAATTCTTCGGCAGGTCTTGGGAAAGGTGATGGTGCATCTCTGTCACTGAGAGACGCACAGGCGGCCAGAAAGTTTAGATAAGAGTCCGAACACTTCCGCATGACCCGGATATATATATATATATATATATATATATATATATATATATATATATATATATATATATATATATATATATATATATATATATATATATATATATATATATATATATATATATATATATACTGGAAGAAACAATTTGGCCCTCAGAAGCAAACTCCCTAAGCTGTTATGTGACTTTTATGCCCAGCGTTTTGTTAGAGTAATTTTCAAACCTCATAAAACTATACAAGGGTTCCTTAGATTGAAGGTTTGGTACTCAAGGAATTACATAAATTGTTAATTTTATGGGTGATACTTGTAGTTGCATTGTAACTCGGTAAAAAAACAAATCTTTATAATTCTTGTGCAAAACAAAAACATACCACGAATGAAGGTTTTTGATAAAGGCTCATGAGGCACACTGTTATTCACCTGTCATAATGCAACGTACTAATTTTATATTTTGAATTAAATAATTAAATTAGGCCTACCATTATAGGCAGGAAATGCCTCACAATCACGCCTGCCAACCCGAGCGAGACAACAGGATAGTTCAGTTCCAAATTCATCAATCCCGTCCTGAAAGATACTTTTTTTTTTACCGAGCGTACTGTACATACAGTGTAAAACCTATAAGTAAATTTATATGCAGGATATACAAACAGAAGTGACAGTCGTTTACAACAAGATAACTGCTCTGTAAACCGACTCATTCAACGTTCAGGAACCACAACCACGAGCGTCACCACCCCTTGCTAGAATCATTTATGACCAGCCCCAGTCGCAGCCAAGACACGGAGCTGTGCATAATAGAATCCCTCCTCACGAAACAGAAAGAAAAACAACATATCGTTCTCCAAAAATGACCAGTCAGTTGAACTATTGTGTTTCTAGTGGTTGGCACATTGTGCTCGTATGAATCATTGATGTGTGTTGTTATGACTGTAATAAACATCATATAGGTCAGCTTCTCCCCAGTCGTGATTAGAAAAAACGCCATTCAATTTGTTTGTTTTAATTGTTTGTTGATTGAATATTCACTAACATATTTGTGCTTTGTTTCTCTGTACTTATGTTGTTTCTTTTTCCATAGATTGCTGTAACAAGTAGAGAAAATAAGTTAAAAGATAAAAATAGTGTAGAGAGAGAGAGATAAACGTGCAGGTATCTAATACATGAGCAGAAATATGAAAAACAATGGCTGGCCTTCATGTCAGAGGAAGGTTTGAACTCAGGCCACCTTAGCCAGAATTTGTTTAAGGTGTAGATGACGGCAAAGGCCATACCTTAAGCTAGTGTAGTGTCCTGATATAGTCCAGGAAGACCGGACAACTTCCCAACCGCAGTGAATCCGCAACAAAATGAAAGAATAATAGACCGGATACAATTTTGATATTTTGGGTATTACAATTGACACTTTTATTTATTTATTTGTTATATATTAACTTAAAACCACTCAAATTAAATATATCATAACTGGATGGTCCTTCTTCCCCTCCCTATCGTGTTTACACATTCATCAATCATTCTATCTCTAGTATTTGTATTCTTCACATTTATGCTCCTGACCCTTCTCCTCAACCCACAACTTCACATACCACTTCTTACCCTTCCCCTCTCCTTATGTTTCATCACCTCTCTCATCCATCCCCTCTTTCTCCAATACTATCCCTCCCCTCTCATCCATTCTTTTGGTCATCCCTTTTATCTACCTACATCCTTTCTCCCTAACTTTATAAGCCCTATTTTCTCCTATCCCCCTTCTTCCTTCCCCATCACCCCCTTACCTTTCACTCCCCTTAAAACACCACACCCTACCACAAACTAACGACACCCCCCCCCCTCCCCCCCTCAGCTCCGACACCCACATAAGTCAGCGAGAAATAGCCACCTTGCACGCTACACTCTATAATGAATAGATTCCTAGGAGAGAGGTGGGAGGGATGGAGTGGGGGAGTGAAGTTAGTAGTGTGGGAATGTAGAAGTGAGAGAGTGAGGAAACGTGGGAATGTAGGAATGAGGAACTAAGGGAGTGTGGGGGGAGGAGGTGGGTAAAATGGGAGTGGGGAAGTGGGAAATATGACAGTGAGGGAGGTGAGATTGAGGGATTTGATAATAAGGGAAGTGAGAAGGAAGGAGGGAGTAGGGATTGTAGGAATGAGAAAGGTAAGGGGGGGAAGTAAGGGCGAGTATAGGAAGTGAGAGAGATAGGAATGAAGGAAGGAAAGGTAGGAGTAAAGGGAGGAATATAGAAATGAGGGAGGTGGGAGTGAAGGAAGTATAGGAAAGTGGGGTGTATGCCTTACTTCTAGTGGTGTTGGTGAGCGAGAGACTTCTACCAACACCTGCAGCGGTCATCACGTATTGACCACCATGCTAATCTATGGTGGTCACTCACTACGACACCGGTTCACCGCCCAATCCTCTTCACCCCGACAAACGCGATGGGTGGCCCTAGAACACACAGGGAAGGTGTTAATTGGTTGTACCTTGCTTTGGTATGTTGGCTGGGGAGTTATTTATATATCTCTCTCTCTCTCTCTCTCTCTCTCTCGCCCCCTCTCTCTCTCTCTCTCTCTCTCTCCTCTCTCTCTCTCTCTCTCTCCTATCAGTTTCTCTTTTTGTATTTTAACCTAATTTCTCTCTCTCAGTTAACTATAACTTTATTCTATCTCTACTTAAGATTTCGTTTCATTTAATAATTGTTTATCCTCCTCTATGTTTACTTTATCGTTGTATAACTTGTTTTCTGTACAGTAACCACAAGTATAAATTTCACATTGTGTATTAAGTTAAGAACATAAGAACATAAGAACATAAGAATGGAGGAACTGCAGCGGGCCTATTGGCCCATACTGGGCAGTCCCGTTTACACCCAACCCCTATTGCTCATATGAGCATCCAACCTATGTTTGAAGCAATTCAGCGTATTCGAGTTAATGATGATATTTGGTAACTTGTTCCATTCATCCACTCCTCTGTTTCCAAACCAGTGTTTACCTATTTCACGCCTAAATCTAAATTTGTCTAATTTAAAACCAATGTTACGAGTTCGCTCCTGGTTGGATAGTTTGAGTACCTTTGTAATGTCCCCTTTGTTTAGCCCTGCCTTCCACTTATACACCTCTATCAGGTCGCCCCTCGCTCTACGTCTCTCAAGGGAGTGCAAATTAAGATGCTTTAACCTGTCTCTATACTCAAGGTTCCTAATGCCCGGGATTAGTCTTGTCATTCTCCTCTGAATTCTTTCCAAGGATTCTATATCCATTCTGTAATACGGTGACCAGAACTGAACTGCGTAATCCAGGTGTGGTCTCACAAGAGCAAGATACAGTTTTAGGATGACCTCGCTAGTCTTGTAACTAACACTCCTTTATATGAACCCAAGTACTTTATTAGCCTTGTTACGAGCAAAAACACATTGTTTACTTGGCTTAAGGTTCCTACTTATCATTACTCCTAAATCTCTCTCACAGTCGGATTTCTCTATGGCATCGTTGTTCATCTGGTATCTGGTTTCCCTGTTTACATCTCCTATACTGAGTACTTTACATTTGTCGACGTTGAATTTCATCTGCCATTTTTCAGACCATTTGAAAAATTTGTTTAGATCTTCCTGTAGTTTTGCCGAGTCCTCGTCAGATTTGATAACACGTCCTATTTTAGTGTCATCAGCAAATTTACTTATGTTGCTGTCAATGCCGATATCTATGTCGTTTATGTATATAATAAATAATAATGGTCCAAGTACTGAGCCTTGGGGAACTCCACTTGTGACGTTGCTCCAATGGGACTTAGTGCCGTTAATGATCACTCGCTGTTTCCTGTCCTGTAACCACGCCCTAATCCATTTAAGGATGTCACCTTTGATGCCATGAGCTTCTACCTTTCTAATTAGTCTTTCGTGGGGGACTCTGTCGAAGGCTTTGCTAAAGTCGAGATATACCACATCATAATTGTGCCCCTCGTCCACCGATTCGAAAACTGATGAAAAGAATGTTAACAGATTAGTTAGGCAAGAACGTCCGCTTGTGAAGCCATGCTGGGAATCATTGATCAATCGGTGCTTCTCCAGGTGATTTCATTACAGTTGTCTTACTTATCCTACTTTTGTTCCCTTAAGTTATACAGAGTTCTCATCCTGTGCATTTCTGTTGACTGACGTATTATTAGTTATTGCTTAAAACTGTAAGACTTACATTTTTGGTGGTTTTGGGCCAAAAATTAGATTTTGCTGAAAATCACAGTATGGGTACTCCTGAGCTTGCTGATTGTGAATATGTGGTCCATGATTCGATTGCAGAGTAATTAGTGGCCAAAATGACCCTTGAAAGATTTTACTGACATTTTTCAATGCTAATTACTCATCAACTATGGGTTTCCAAGGTGTGATTTAGGGTTTGATTCTGAAAGTACTTAATTAATTAAACCACTATAATTTCAATTCTGAGAAAAAAGTATATTTTGGTCAAAAATTTTGAAAGTTATAAGTCTTAAACCAATCACTTTATCTTTCTCTCTCTTTTTTTTTTGTGAGTACATATATTTTTCTTTTACTTAATTCTTCTTTTATTTACTTGACTTTCGGGTTCCAGCGGTGAGAGATATAGGTGTGCAAAAAGATGTTTACACAGATATGTTTTTGCCTCCAGCTGAAGAAGCATAATGACAAGTGCTATAACAAACAAAAAATAAATAAATAAAAAGTAAAAGATCATCCATCCAGTTGCAGCCAAAAAAAATGTGAACGCAAAAACTACGTTCAGTAAAAGCAAATGGCATAGCACAGAGGCGAAAAAATCCGATGTTATAAAGAGTATCGAGAAAGGTGAACCCAATAGGAAAGAACATAACATTAGGCCACAGATGATAAAGGTGAGACCAGCTAGGTGAACACGGTGCTGAGGGTCATGTATTGTACTACACCATGACAACTGTACTACACTAGGTACTAACTGTAGTGTTAAACATGATGTTAATATACTCTTGTTGTTCTGTGTGTGTGTGTGTGTGTGTGTGTGTGTGTGTGTGTGTGTGTGTGTGTATTTTCATGTCAAAAGTACACAGATAATAAACTTATGAAAATACAACTTTCCATTGCGCTTTTGTGATTTTGTCTACGTTCAAGAGGATCTTTTGACAGAAAAATATCTACATCCTGGAAGTTGGGTTTTGGAAGCGTATTCCACACGAGAGGATACAAGGAGTGGACAATTCAACAACAAGATCATTCTTCTTTTGTAAGAGTACGAATGAATGGTAAAAATCATAAACAACCTTCTTTCCTCTCAATGGAATTTGTGGACCATGAATCACCAGTTGGGTTTCTTGAATGAGACGGGCAGTTACTTAGCCACATTCCACACCGCTGCACCAGAGAGTTGAAGTAACAGCGAGAAATCTCCTTTTCAAATACGCAGACAGGACAGATGGTCTCAATACTCACCCCCCTTCCTCTATTTCTTCTCTTATCTCCCTCTCTCTATTTCCCCCCTTCATTCCGTGTGTCTAACTATGTCTTCTTCCCTTTTGTCTCTATTTCTCTTTCAATTACACATACTCACACACTCTCCCTTTTGAAAACTGTTTTATGTTATTGACGCTGGAGATCGACACCCTGCTGTCCTTACACAACTGTACCTGTGGATATATCACAACATCCCCTCCGCCATAGAGAAGCTGAGTATCACAATGTTGATATTAAATTTAGAAATGAATAACACAATGCAGCAGACGTAAAAAATAGAGAAAGTTGGCCACAGCTCCAAGAAATAAATACGAGGGCTAAGGATTCATATTCAAAGCAACTCGCAAATAGTCTCTCTTATGAGCGCTGAGAAAGTATAGTAGATATTGGAGGTATATCAATAATGGTTGGTAGAAGAATGATGGAAGGTAGGGAGCAGGTAATATTTGTGGTTATATTCTATCACTAGTTATTTTCCTTTCATCATAAATAGGTATTGAATTTCCTACACAAAAACAACAAAAATATACAAGAAATGGACGGCTCGTATTTTAGAAAGAGTCAAATTGAATTAAATTATTTCACTTAATACCATCATCCGGTTTCCTTCACGGCCATACAGAAGCCGGATGGATATTGGTTTATGAAAACACGGCTGAGCTATTCACCTAGAAGACCGCCCACATCACCAAGCTAAGGTATTCTTCATGACCAAAAGACGACCCCTGTGTGATATATAAAGTCAATACAATACCCTGACGCATCATACATAACTCAAAGGTCACGATAGAAAAAGTTCCTCGTTGATATTTACTGAGGGCGACCTGCCATGTAGCGGAGGGGGAGTGTGACCTGCTTCAGCCAGAGGCGAAAAAGTCAAAGATCAAACTTTTATTATAAAAAACTAAGGGAGCTCATTTATTCCTTCCTTGAAAAATAAGCTCTCTCTCTCTCTCTCTCTCTCTCTCTCTCTCTCTCTCTCTCTCTCTCTCTCTCTCTCTCTCTCTCTCTCTCTCTCTCTCTCTCTCTCTCTCTCTCTCTCTCTCTCTCTCTCTCTCTCTCTCTCTCTCTCTCTCTCTCTCTCTCTCTCTCTCTCTCTCTCTCTCTCTCTCTCTCTCTCTCTCTCTCTCTCTCTCTCTCTCTCTCTCTCTCTCTCTCTCCTCTCTCTCTCTCTCTCTCTCTCTCTCTCTCTCTCTCTCTCTCTCTCTCTCTCTCTCTCTCTCTCTCTCTCTCTCTCTCTCTCTCTCTCTCTCTCTCTCTCTCTCTCTCTCTCTCTCTCTCTCTCTCTCTCTCTCTCTCTCTCTCTCTCTCTCTCTCTCTCTCTCTCTCTCTCTCTCTCTCTCTCCTCTCTCTCTCTCTCTCTCTCTCTCTCTCTCTCTCTCTCTCTCTCTCTCTCTCTCTCTCTCTCTCTCCTAAAAATGTGTATCATTACAAAGACTATGCATACAGCAGGACCTGAGCGAGCATTGCAAAGTATATAGTTATTGGTGTGAATGTGTCCCAGGAGGGTGATGCACTGATGGCGTGTGTGGCACAACTCTGGTGGGAGGTGTTATTGTCTGCGGGAGCCCCAGCTATGTTTTATATTATACTTGATTCATTGAACTTTTGCCATTATTATTATTATTATTATTATTATTATTATTATTATTATTATTATTATTATTATTATTATTATTAGTAGTAGTAGTAGTAGTAGTAGTAGTAGTAGTAGTAGTAGTAGTAGTAGTAGTAGTAGTAGTAGTAGTAGTAGTAGTAGTAGTAGAGAAACATCCCCCTGCAAGCGATGATGAAGGCATCAGGTTCCAGGGTGACTATATCCCACCAAATGCTCTCCTGTTCGAGAAAATAACAGGAGAGATGGTGTGGAAAAAGGCACTGAAGACTCGAGGAGGAGCCGGCCCTTCAGGTCTGGATGCAAACGGTTGGAGAGTCATCCTCAGCACAAACAAGTTTGGCCCTGTAGCAAGCGATCTCTGCACTGCCATTGCCGCCCTTGCAAGAAAGCTTGCATCCTCTTGCTGCCATCACCTCCAGGCCCTGACGGCCTGCCGCCTTATTCCTCTGGAAAAGAAACCAGGATGTAGACCTATAGGGGTGGGGGAAGTGCTGAGGCGGATCATCGGAAAGTGCATAATGGAGGTGGTAAAGGATGATGTCAGGGCAGCAGCAGGGAACCTACAAGTGTGTGCTGGCCACCAGGCTGGTGGGGAGGCGGCCATTCACGCCATGAGATTGATATTTGAGCAGCGTGATTGTGAGGCCGTTCTCCTGGTGGATGCTTCAAACGCATTCAACATACTTAACCGCAAGGCTGCACTGCACAACATCAAGATCAAGTGTCCAAGCTTTGCGATGTATGTTGAAAATTCGTATAGAAATCCTTCAGACCTCTACATAGTAAACAACAAGGATCTACGAGGTGATACCATCCTACAGTCGACCGAGGGAACAACACAGGGGGACCCCGTTGCATTGGCAATGTATGCAATTGGCCTATCAGTGCTCCAACAAGAAATAAAATTTGAAACAACTGGGGTCAAACAAGTGGCATATGCTGATGACCTTACAGGAGCAGGAAAAGTGGAGTGCATCAAAAAGTGGTGGGACTTGGTAACATCGCGAGGTCCACAAATAGGATACCACCCAAACGCCAGCAAGTCCTTCCTCATCGTGAAGCCAGAACATTATGAATGGGCATTGGAGGTTTT
>NW_024746161.1:6009474-6046974 GCF_018991925.1 Homarus americanus
CTTCTAATTTAGCAACAACCATTACTGCCATTTTTACTACGTTAGTTCTGTCTATATTTTTTTCCTTTTTCCACCTACCTTTTAGCCAGTTTTACAATGCCTGGTCATTGCCTGCAGTTACAGCAGTATCATCTAGATATCGAATATTTGATATTACTAAATTAATCATTTTTATTTCTTCATCGCTACTTATAACTATTCTCAATAAAAGTTCTGAAGAGGTATTATAATATGTTGGACATGGCTTCTCGTTGTCTATAAAAGTAAAAAAATAAATTAGAATTCTAATATCACCACCTCATCAAATATTTTGTTGTTAGAATCCCAAATTCAGATAGATAGAATTCATTGAACGTCTAAAACCCTCGTAATCTTTCCTTTATCCATTTTGATCTCTAGATAACTTATTGCTTCTCCCAGTCTTAACCATCTTTAATATTACATATAATAAATATTTATATGTGTTATTTGATCCCTTGTTCTAAACTGAATGTATTTTTCGGCAACAACATATATACTGATTAACTTTTGGTCAAACCTTAGATATCATTACAGATCATGTATTAAGAGATGCTCATGGAAGGTAATTAGCTCCACAAAGCCTAATGGTTTATCATTTTGCAGTGCAGCCTTGACCTCGTTTTCCACAATTGGCAGCTTGAACATTATTTCCTCATTGTTCTTACTCTCACTTTATCTTCATTATTTACAGTTCTTCTCCATAGTTTGTCCATCTTTCTTTTACTTCGTCTACCTCTATAAGGGTGGTTTTACTAACCATACTCTTTATTTTCTCAACTCATTAAATTTCTCTTTTTATATTTGGTATTTGTAGCTTTATGTACAGTATATGTCTTTCATTTCTCATTTTCCTCATCCCCTGTCTCCTTGCGTTCCTGTTTTTAATAATTTTCTTTGGCCTGTCAACCTTCTTTATGAAACTTACTTCGTGCTACCAACTTTTTCTTCCATTTATATTCCTTTAAATTCAACTTTTATTATACTCAGTGCTATCGTGTTTACCTTTTATGATATATATATATATATATATATATATATATATATATATATATATATATATATATATATATATATATATATATATATATATATATATATATATATATATATATATATATATATATATATTACACACTTCATTATGAGTGAAACAACCACGTAAAAATATTGCTCTCCCCAACTGACTCTTTGGTCAGGCTCAAAATTGTGGTGCGGGGCCTCAATACTTTCCTGCCTGCAATAATCTTGTTATCCCTCGGTGTTGAATAGATCCTGGGGCAATGCTTTCTATTTTAATTTAAGGATGTATCGTTCTGTTAACGTCATGCTATTTGTAGTGTTATGAAAGATTAAAGGTTCGAACATGGATGTGGGAATAAAACCTTGGTCTAATTGAATACTCACGCGATACATAAATGATGCTGTTGTGGTCATTAATTGTCGTGAATATATTTTACGTTTTGAATATTAATGTAAAAATTAATTCTTTGTGTGGAGGAATTCAATAATACTCCTATTGTGCATACTGACAAAATTATACAGTATATAGTCAACATCATTGATTCCTTTTAATATTGTTGCTTTATATAATACAGTAAAGAGAGAATGTACAATGGAATTATATAAAATAATTCATACATTCTTGTTTAAGGCTAATGAAACATCACTTTAATAGAGCCTCACTCCCTCGATAGAGCTTGGATATAAACTAAACCTAAGTTAACCTTATCCATCTCTAACCTACCTTAACAACCCTTAAAGTTAACACATCCCTGTCATAACCCAACAGCCCTTAAGGTTAATACATCCCTGACCTAACTTAACAGCCTTTAACCTTAACACATCCCTGACCTAACTCAAAAGCCCTCAAGGTTAACACATCCCTAGCCTAACCAAACAACCCTTAACACATCCCTAACCTAGCTCAACAACCCTAAGTTAACACATCCCTAACCTAACCAAATCAACTCCTAACCAGAATATTTGGTTGGCCCGATGTAATGAACCCATCTCCACCTTTTCTTCTCTTTTAATTATGTTCAGATTTCTTCAGCGGATGACGTAATTATCTCTGACCCATATGAGTCTTCCTCAAGCTCGTACACATTGTTATCAGCCATGGAAATTATCAGAAAATAAAACACGTTCACCTGCTGCCTATTGATATATAAGTAGCAATGAGTTTATATAATGTTTCATGGTAGTGTATGTATGTAATGGTTCTTGGTGCACAAACGATTTAAAGTAAGACACCGTCATTCTTCTTATTCCTTGTGAACATTAAATTGTTCTTAATTTCCCATGTGCATCGTTCTTCTCCTTATTCTTTTCACCCACAACAATATTACGTATTCCACCTATGTCCCACCATCTTGCTCATTCACATCCTGCACCACTATTTTCCTCATTCCTCAGCTTCACTGCTATTACCCCTCATTCTTCGCCTGCACCACCACCACCACCACCACCTTCCTCGCACGCTGGAGTAATTGTATTGCTTCCCAAAGAACGAACTGGTAACAGCATCCACTCTCACATCCGCTCGGAGCACCTTCCTCCTACGACAAATCTTCGTCTTCCTGGTTCTGCTCAGTATACTACCTGTGTATGACAACAGGAAAAAGATGAGATTGTCTTTTTACCTCTGTTTTTTCCTCTCTCTCTCTCTCTCTCTCTCGCTAGTTCATTCTCTCTTCCTTGTTTTCCCCCTTTTTACTAATTCTGCCTCTGTGTCTGTCACAGTTTCTCTCTGCATGTCAGACTGTCATTTTTGTTTCCGTTCACCCGTGATTCCGCCTTGTCCCCCACTGCCTTTTTTGTCTGTTCTCTCTTTTTCCTCTTTCGTTGCCACTTGGATTTCTTTTAAACATAAATACTCCCCAGAGAACGGAATTACTTATTTAGATTCAACCTTGTGACAAGAATGTACAGCGAGAAACAATGGTCAGCCGCCCTGTTAAATAAAGTCGTAATTTTCTGTTCTGCGACAGAAATAGATGGTCCAATTTGTGCTTGTTCACGAAATGTAAAAATAGAGAAAATGCATTACAGTCCCGTAACAGAAAAATAATTAATAAGATTTCAAAGATAAATTTAAGTGTCACATGATAAATGATCAAAAGATATATATTTTAAGAGCTTTTACCATAGTTCTAAGGTGGATGATAATAATAATAATAATAATAATAATAATAATAATAATAATAATAATAATAATAATAATAATAATAACAACAACTTCCTTCACATAACTTCTCGCAGAGTTGAACTAAAAATCTTCATTGATTGTGATAAGTTATACCTTAAGTTGGGAAAGCGAAAGAGAAGACCACCAGGGCGTGAGGAAGGAGATAACAGCAGTAAAAATAAGTGGCCAAACTAGTCCCAGGAACCGAACCAGGAACACCGAAACCGAACCCGAAACCGAATCCCGAATCCCGAAACCGAACTAGAATTTCCACATATGAATCCCAGACCAGTTATAGTTTATGTTACATTAAGTTAGACTAAGTTAAGATTTAAGTCTTATTAGGTCATATTAAGTTAGATTCGATTAGGGTTCAGTTACATTAGGTTAGATTCGATTAGGGTTAAGTTACATTAGGTTAGATTCGATTAGGGTTAAGTTACATTAGGTTAGATTAAATTAGGGTTAAGTTAGGTTAAGCTATATCATTCTTCATTACAATCTCGTTTAAATATCACTCATACTGTTTAATGTTTCTAGGCCTTGTAGAAATTACTACACCTTTAATGTATATACTTGTATTTACATTCCTTAGAACATTATCTGACTGATTATACAGTATATTCCCGTTTACACCAAATCTAAAGCTGACTTTAATAAAACCAGCAACTGGAGACACGTAACATGATCTTCCTCAACACGTCGTAGGTCTTACAAGTACAGTGAGATGATGTAAATATTGTTCTCCTCAATTCCATTTTGTTTGGTTTTTACGTTGTAACCACTTTTTTTTTTTCTGAGTCAAGACCGAGATAGGTGAGACACGTACTGGGGAAAGGAGAGGAAAGTGAGGGAAAACAATAGCACTGCAAACGTCACTGATGGTTAGGAGGAAAAGAGAATAAAAAAAAGAGAAAAAAATAAGAAAAGAAGTTAAGATATATATGAGATATTTATTCATAACAAGAGAGGAAACATTAGGCTGACAACTATGATGATGAAAGACTTGATTAGAAGCTTTTCCATTTTAATAATTCGTCGGTTGTCGCTTCACATGTCTTTCCAAGGTAATGAACTAAGGTCACTGAGGTTGCCAGTAAAGGTAAATTAGATTGTTGACAGATACTAGAAAAGACAAGAAGTTTATCATGTAATTTCTCTAGTACAGTTTGGGGGACAGGTACTTGGTGACTTAGGTTTAGACATGGAGTGAAACAAGGCCGTAGCAATGTATAGATATATATAGGACATGAATATTAATACGAGATGCAGTGTCTGGTCAGTAATATTATACAGACGAGAGTATTCACTTTCAGTAGACACCAACTGAAGGCTATTGACCTAATTTTGGCGTTTGAGAAGACAACTATAAGTAAGTTATATTGGAAGAGAAACAAATGAACTAGTACTAAGAGTATCGAAAACAACAAGAGAAAATTAGAAATTAATATATTCAGAAAAAAATTAGATACTTTAGCCATAAATTACCGACGGGGGATAATGGTAGGCATTTTAATGGGTAAAAATGTGTGTAGGAAGGCCAATGGATTAGTAATATTAAAAACTGGGACACCGGGAGATTCAAACTTTATGAGATTTGGTTAGCACAGCTCGGACACGTTGGAGGGTTGTGGTCACCAACCCTCCAAAATGACTAAGGCACTTAGACTGTTTGACTGTGGTGACACACACATACACACTACACGAACACACACACACACACACACACACACACACACACACACACACACACACACACACACACACACACACACACACACACACACACACACACACTTTAATCAGAATACTCTCCAAAATTAAATAGTTTTCCTTCTATTATTTTATCCCATCATTGCTTAGTTATTGGACTCGTGAGCTTCTCCGATAGTTTACCCAATACGGAAGATGCATGTCATCAGATGATATTGAGCAACAGACGGCGGCGGACTGTGATATTCTGACTCAAGCATTTTATTCACTAGTATTCAGCATGGTTCAGTACGGTACATATCGCATCAGTTAAGATTTAGCTTTCAGTATAGTTAGAAGTAATGTCATGTGGGAACAGAATCGTAAAAGTGTTACTGCAACAGATTTGTAAAGCTAGTGCAGAGTTATTCAGTATAGTATAAGATAGTATAGTATAGTATAGTATAGTATAGTATAGTATAGTATAGTATAGTATAGTATAGTATAGTATAGTATAGTATAGTATAGTATAGTATAGTATATTAATGAAAAAATAGTAGCATCATTATAAATTTGTCTTTTGTGGACGGGTAAGGGGGAACTTCAATGGTGGCAGTATTCTAAGTAGCGTTGTGTTAATTATTGCAGTAAGTTAAATCGTAAATACTAACATAAACATAACGACTAAAACACTGATACGTTAATTCCAAAGTACAGCTACAGTAAATTCCAAACAGTTACAGTATCTTGGTGGTGCTGCTCTGAAAGGTTACAAAAAAATATCATACCTAGTACCGACTGAACACTATATAAGTTGGTGAATAATTCACATGTGGGAAATATAAGTATAAATTATCTTAACTTACTTGGAGACTTTATTCAGAAAAAAATATCCTAGTAATAGACAGATGGCGTCTTAATGGGGGCGGGTATTAGAGTTGGATAACGGGATGATTAAGGGTCTATAGTTACCTTAATGGAACTTTAAGGACGCATAATGTGCTTTATAATTACATTAAGGGAACTATGGGTTATATGAAAGTTACAGTATGTTACTAAAGTAAATGGGATTAGTATTGTGCCTTAAACATTGTATTTCAAAATTTTATGCACTACACAAGTCCTATCATATTTCACAATTATTCAGTACATTACTTTAGTCTTTGTTTTCTTGTAGACACAGCAGGGTAGGTACAGATACAAAGAAGGTGCAACTACAGTGCAGGCATAGCTACAAGGAAGGTACAGCAACAAGCCAGGTACCTACAGGGTAGGTACAGCTACGTGGTAGATACATGTACAGATACAGTGCTGGTATAGAGAATTTAAGGTGCTAATAGCACTACATACAGTCCCTTTGCCGTGTAGTTATGTGAAGGTAAAATATCATATAAATACTTCCATCTGAACACGAAAAAAACAATATATATATATATATATATATATATATATATATATATATATATATATATATATATATATATATATTGATAAAGGAAAAGAAACAACGGAGCACCTTATCTTTATTCACCATCTTCAGAGGCAACTGAAGATGTGAATAAAGAAAATATGACGTCACAGCTTTGTACAGCCCCCTTCACTAGAGCGCTTACAGGGGCTTGTCATATAAACATTCCACAAATCATTATCTTTGAGATATTTTTTTAAATATTTTTTAACTTGAATCCATAGTATGTTTACTGTTGAAAATTTCTTTCTGTGGAATGTAAACAAATACAGCGCTGCCAAACTGCACAAAACCTGTTGAACCCCTGTAAATGCATTAGTGAAGGGAACTGTACATAGTAGCTACATTGCGTACTTATAAGTGGTGGCAATAACTTTGTATATGACGTAATACTGCCATGTGTAACATCACAAAATTGTAAAAATTACATAACACAGTAATAAGTGAGGATACAACATTTTAACTGTATGTGACAGTGGTGCGTTACAGTACGTACTGTAATATCACTGTGCTTCCATTTAAAATGCCCAATACTGTTAGAGCCAAAATTGTTTGAACCCCCCCCCCCTCTCAAGACTATTTTTCGCTGCTCTTGACACAAAGGTCAAACATTAATAAAACGTGAACACTTCCTTCATATTTTTGGATGGTAGGAGCCAACAAATTTCAACGTAGCAGACAATGTTCTGCTCATTTCTTAACACTGCAGGAAATGCAATGCTCATTTCTCAACATAGCAGATAATGCTCTGCTTATTTTTCAGCATAGCGAAGATTTCCTGCTAACTTTTCCATAAAACACATAATTTCTGCTCAATTATCTGCTTATTAAACAGTTTTCTTCAACATCACTCCACCTGCACGCATCACTCCCTAAGCTGAATAAAATCGTCTGACGGTAACTAGAATAAAATTTTAAAATGCGACATTCGGCGCCAAAGCGCTCATCGATATAGGTTTTAATAATTACAGATTGGCGCGTTAGTAATGGTGCCGTCCTCCGCAAGGTCAGCCACACGTCTGCACTCTTTTTCTTTCTATTGCTGTTAAATAATATTTTTCTTCCCTTACTTTTCCATGTTTTTACTTATTGCCATTTTCTATAGACGTCAGTATGTACTCAAGATGCAACGCCTGTTAAAATGAGAGAGATTTTGTTTTTACCTGTTTAGGTTTGATCTACAGGCTCGATATTCACGTTAGAACAAATCCTTCAGAGTTGTCCTTGCACTTTTTATACAAGTTTATAACAACACCACAACACCAACATTCCCACGTAAGCAGGTGGTCAGGTGAAAGTAATGTTGTTCGCAGTAAAACTCAGGCGTGACTCTTGGATCATCTGCATCAGGTGTGAATTGTCAGTCATTAGTAGCAGCCGGGGCCTCGCCCGACGCTCTCCGCCTCTTGGGATATTGTGAACGTCCAGCTGAGTCACACGACCTGGACGCAACTGCTGCAAAGCTCTGCAATGTGCAGTTAACGCCAGGACTGCTGGTACCCAGCTGGTGATTCCATGAAGGCAGAGCTGTAATAATGCCCATTAACCAGACGAACATCATTATCTAGCGCTTCTGCTGAGGATGGTGGGAAGGTCTCAGCGTGTGCTGACGTCACCGTGCTTCTAGTTTAGGGGCTCGCCACCTGGACCACTATTACGACTCGAGCAGATATTCTCTATGAACTGGTAAGAGTACTCGTGTAAACACGATCCTCCTACCCAGACAATCGTGTGCAAAATGTATCTATCCACAAAAGCAGACAGCGGTAGTCTTGGTTCATGTGATATGTGGTGCACAGAGTTCATAATTCGAGGAAGGTAAAGGATTTAACAAACTAGTAGCACTAATATCACAAAGCGACCTCTATACACATCAACATTCATGTGTTTTTTAAATAGTTAATATCGCTATCAATTTATCGAATACGGATATTACCTAAGTCAAGAATCGTTTTATATTTACACCCTTGCAATTATCATTATCGTTGGATTCTGGGAATGTGGAGTAGTCACCATGGTGTATATATTCGAAGCAGAAATTAATCTATGCATTAAAGACAATTTTTAATTTGTAATCCTTTAATCCCGAGAGACGAGGGACTACAAGCTGTATGGAAATTAGAGAATGTGTGGGGAAAGATTTTCACTGTAGAGCACTAAAATGAATAAAAGATGAGAGGGGGGACGTCGCTGGTATTAGTGGCGCTTCAGCAATGTGTTGGTGCTAGGCGGTGGCATCATGGTTAAATCGTCTGGTTCAAAAAAAAATGTAGAGATTATGGGTGAAAACATATCAGATTATTGACTACTAAAGTAAGGGTAGAGTAAAAAATGACCGACCACTCAACTAGAAACGCTGTAGGGCGGGAGACTGGAACTGAGAGCCAGATCATAGGTAAAGGATTGAGAAAGTTTTTGAAAGTGCCATCCTATATGCGAGAGCAGTGTTCTTTGTGAGAGGCGATATGGCCTTTGTGACTAGTGATTGGAAAGGTGGAAGCGAATACGTAAAAGGAAGCCAATTCAGCAAATTTAAAGTTGTGTTGAGTGCAAGAGAGAGATCCTGAGTTATGGCTAGACCTCGAATATTGCAGTGAAAGAAGTGTGCAATAGAAATGTCGGAGAAGAGGAGGGGGCGGTTTCTAATACTTGGTGAGTGCTTGAACTGTTGGGTATTACAAGGAACAAATTTATTCCGTATACAAATCGGTAGTAAGATCTAAGCGTCAGACTCAATGAAAGACGAGCGGCCTGTAGGGACATGAACAGTGATTTGTGGCATCTTCAGACAAATTGATGTCGTCTGCCAATGATATTTGTGTTATTTTTGGAGTACTGTGAAGAGGACGACCAGGGAAATTATAAAACATTTTGAAAAAGTTTAGTTTTTATTATTGACGTTTGGTGAGACTCAAGCTCAGCCTCAGGCCGGGCGGACTTCACAGATGACAAGAACAAAAGCCGACCAAACTTACGGGTCTTAAAATAATAAACATAAACAAAGTTACACTAACGGATAAAACCGAGGCGGTGATGATGGTGAGAGAGAGTAAACCTAAACATTAAGAATAGTGGCAAATCTTTTAAAAACAATTTATATTTCACAGAGAAAATAATAACCAATATCCTCAGTCTAAAAGAAGGAATCTCCTCTTGTTACAGATATATTTTCCCCAGCGAGGAAGAAATATCCAAGAGAAGGAAGAATTTTGTGACAAACTGCAAGTCGCATTTGATTCAATAAATAATGTGAACATCAAGGTCATAATAAATGAAGACTTAATTGCTCATGGCGAAGATGAAAGAAATGGATGCGAAAATTTAATTGGTAGAAGGTGAGCGAATGATAGATATCAAAAAGAAAAATGGACTGGCGGTGATGACTTCCTTTCTCAGACATACAAGACAAAATGGGTGGATTTGACACACATGCAATCAACAAGAGGACTCATATACGGATAAAGTCATAATAAATATAACCATAACTATAAACAAGAGAATGAATTATGAGTGTCGCAAAGAGCTACCCATCTGTTTTAGTGGATTTCGACCACAAAGAGGATGTTGGTTAAGCTTCAAAAGTGTTCATAAAAACTCATGCCTCTCAACATAAAGTGGATAAAATGAGTTTTACATTAAAAAGACGTAAAGACAATAAAATCAGGGAACAAAACGACTATAAAATAAATGAAATCCGACACTATATTACCCAACAGGTCGGTGATGTGGAAGGAATCTTATCACACTTCAGATTATCAAAAGACGATGTAGCCCAACAAGTTGTAGAAGACACTAACGGAACCAGAATAAAACAAAGACCATGGTGGTGGAACATGGGGGTGAAGAACTCTGGTACTAATATAATGAGATTTTTCGATTGATTGACGCAAGATAAGGGTGAGGGAACCAAAAAGAATTGAGGGAAATAAAGCTGGATAATTACGAACAGTTTAGGTAAATGATGCAGGTGAGGAAAGAGAGAATATTAAGGAAATGCTTAAAATTATATTACAAATATCACTCAAGTTGAACGAAGCTTTTCAATACAAAAGTGTCCTTGTATTCTTAACTATAAATTTCCTACGACCGTTTTCGAACATTTTCCTGTCTGCTGTCAAACATGCCTCACGTTCAGTGGCTCATACCGGTCCAGTGTTGAACGTTCTTCTCGTCAGATTCTGGACATACATCCAGTTTCCCGAACATTCTTCCTGTAGTGTACAGTCCTCAACAAATATTCAGTGTTTTAAGCAATTCCTTCATATGATACCAGATTTCATCATACCAAGTGCTCTAAACATTCCCCACATGCATATCCGGACAAACATTCAGTGTTGCAGACCTTCCCCACTTCTTATAGTTAACCTTCCTCGGGCACCTCATGTTCGTTATTTCCTCCGGCAACATAACCTCTCGCCCTGTTTTCCTACTAGCTTGTGCAACCCGATAGCATCGTCTCGGGTCAATAAACTTGGTCCATTTATTCCCTAAGTCTATCTCAAATATTTAGATTCCTTTTACAAGTTAATGGTATTCAATACCTTCCTTCGGTTCTTTATGAAACTCTTCGGTTAGTTTATCAATATGCAAATCACTGAGCTGTGCAATATATGCTATTTTAAAATTTCCTTTCAGGAAGTTGGAGGAAAAATTGTGCGTGCATTTTCATAGTTCGACGATTCAGAGTGACATACAGTCGACATTACCGTCCGGGGCTAAATTGTTGACTTACAAAACTTAATAAAATATGGATGAATATAAACTCATTACAAAAAGAACAACATGAAAAATACAGTTCTTTTAAGCTGTAAGTTAATTAGAATACAAACAAGAAAGTTACTCAAGCAAACTGATGATGTCTCGTCTTGACCATGTTCTGAGTTCCAATGTTTGGGATGTTTTATGGTACTGTACGTTCTGATGGTGTGTCGACAACTAAATTACAGTACGTTAAGATCACCCATCACTACTATTCCTCTGCTAAGCCTCACATGATACTTATGACAATCATCTACACTGTTGCCCGGAGTCTTAAGTCACCCAACACAAAATCACCCGTGACAGTCATCCTTCAGTCTTCCGTCACAATTATATATCACAATCATCTATCACAATCTCACACAATCGTCCGTCCCAATCTCCAGTCACAGTAATCCGCCGTAATCATGCCGCCACAATCGACATTCATAATCGTCCATCCTAATCATCCGTCACAGTTTTCTCTTACCCAATCGCCAGTTACAGTATTCCAATAAATTAAATCATCCGTCACTCATCATTATCATCCCTGGCAATAAACTTATCCCAATGACCCATAATAGACAGCCATTTGTCGCTGGCCTGTGTAGAGGGTCGCGTGTATATCATCAGTATATTGTGACATGACACCCGTTCACAGTAACCCGTCTAGTGATGGCCCCTCGCTAAAATTCACAAAATAATTCCATATCTTTTTCGTGACCCTTCAGCGATCAGGTGTGTGTGTGTGTGTGTGTGTGTGTGTGTGTGTGTGTGTGTGTGTGTGTGTGTGTGTGTGTGTGTGTGTGTTTTATTTAATTTTGAAAAACGTAAAAATCACAGGTGCAGGTGAAGGTGAAGGTCACAGGTGAGTGTGACAGTACAAGTAATGTTCACATACGCGAAAGTCATGTTCCACACCATAATAAGTGGAGGTCTGTACTCTGCTGAACATCCAATATCTATGCAGTAGTGTTTTCAACGTCACCCAATGTATCGACGACTCTCTCTCTCTCTCTCTCTCTCTCTCTCTCTCTCTCTCTCTCTCTCTCTCTCTCTCTCTCTCTCTCTCTCTCTCTCTCTCTCTCTCTCTCTCTCTCTCTCTCTCTCTCTCTCTCTCTCTCTCTCTCTCTCTCTCTCTCTCTCTCTCTCTCTCTCTCTCTCTCTCTCTCTCTCTCTCTCTCTCTCTCTCTCTCTCTCTCTCTCTCTCTCTCTCTCTCTCTCTCTCTCTCTCTCTCTCTCTCTCTCTCTCTCTCTCTCTCTCTCTCTCTCTCTCTCTCTCTCTCTCTCCCTCTCTCTCTCTCTCTCTCTCTCTCTCTCTCTCTCTCTCTCTCTCTCTCTCTCTCTCTCTCTCTCTCTCTCTCTCTCTCTCTCTCTCTCTCTCTCTCTCTCTCTCTCTCTCTCTCTCTCTCTCTCTCCTCTCTCTCTCTCTCTCTCTCTCTCTCTCTCTCTCTCTCTCTCTCTCTCTCTCTCTCTCTCTCTCTCTCTCTCTCTCTCTCTCTCTCTCTCTCTCTCTCTCTCTCTCTCTCTCTCTCTCTCTCTCTCTCTCTCTCTCTCTCTCTCTCTCTCTCTCTCTCTCTCTCTCTCTCTCTCTCTCTCTCTCTCTCTCTCTCTCTCTCTCTCTCTCTCTCTCTCTCTCTCTCTCTCTCTCTCCGTTCTGATGCAGTATACATCCTTTCGCCAGACCCTGGTGAGGCCTTTTGTATACTCAGGTTCAGGAGGCCGTTAACAACTTAGGTCACGTTAGCTCACCGCCGTCATAACCTTAAGTTACCCCAAGTAATTAATTCTAGTCTTCCAAATTATCAAGAGATAAAAGAAAGTTATTAAGAAGTTGTATAAAAAAAACTCGGTTAGGATTAAATAAAAAAGTTCCTGCGAGTTACGTGTCCTTGGGGTCGATTGTTGAAATTTCCTGTCTTTGAACTGATAGTTTGGCTTCACTGGCTTGAAAGATACCTACTAGAGGGTATGTATGGACTCGTCCAAGGATAACAAGCTCTTTGATCACGGTAATTGGTTCAACCTTTGTTGAATACCGTCAAAGACGCTGGCAGAACAGACTCTTAGTGGATATCAATCATTTTAACTTCTATCTAATGACATTAGCCTTTAAGGTCTCTTATTCACTTGCTAAAATATTTACGGATAACAGGCTTTTTCTTTTCAAACTGAAGTAGTGAACTAGCATAATCTATATATTTCAATTCGGCAGAGCTGAGCCCCCTATTGGAAACAAGCTTCGGAGAGCGCCTAATGATTGGGGGGTTCTCAGTCGAGAAGATTAACATGATGCAAGCCGCTAATAATGGAGGCAGCCACCGCTACAAGACGATAATAAGGAAACCATGCGTGGTGATATGGGCCAGGGATGAGGAGTAATTAATATCAAAGGAAACAGGTAGTGAAGAGGATCCCTTATAGCGGGTGTGTGTTGACAAGGTAAAAGACGTCACCTTTGTTACAATTAATTGAGCCTATCAGTGTTAAAGGCTGTTAACAGTGAAGATTATAGAGATGAAGATAACAACAGCTGCCGGAAGGTGCCGCGGTTGCAGGGAACATGAGGTGGCACGCTACAGGGGGGAGGGAGGCACTGTGTTGCGTGGCAACTGGAGCTTGGAGGTCAAGGGTAGTAGCTGGAGGTCGGATGTCAGGGTGTAACAGTTGAAGGTTCGAGGTCAGGGGTAGTAACTGAAGGTCAGAGGTCAGGGGTAGTAGCTGAAGGTCGGAGGTCAGGGATAAAAGCTGGAGGTAGCCAGTGATGGTGGTAGCCAGTGATGGTAGTAGTCAGTGATGGAGGTAAATCAGTGGTGGAGGTAGTCAGTGATGGAGGTAGTCAGTGATGGAGGTAGTCAGTGATGGAGGTAGTCAGTGATGGAGGTAGTCAGTGATGGAGGTAGTCAGTGATGGAGGTAGATGGAGGTAGTCAGTGATGGAGGTAGTCAGTGATGGAGGTAGTCAGTGATGGAGGTAGTCAGTCAGTGATGGAGGTAACTCAGTGATGGAGGTAGTCAGTGATGGAGGTAGTCAGTGATGGAGGTAGTCAGTGATGGAGGTAGTCAGTGATGGAGGTAACTCAGTGATGGAGGTAGTCAGTGATGGAGGTAGTCAGTGATGGAGGTAACTCAGTGATGGAGGTAGTCAGTGATGGAGGTAGTCAATGATGTAACGGTGAAGAAGAAATTGTTGGAGTTAGGAGGCTGGGGAAGCTGTCTTGTGTTTCACCGCGCATGTGATGTTTTCCCAGCTAATATTTGTCCACTGGAGAATTTAGTGCGTGTGGTCCGGGTGGTGATTGTGTGGCAACTGGGGCATGTCAACACCCTGCCACACTAACAGAAAAGTTGCTGCAGGTCTCTGTTGATGAAGCATGTAAGAATCTAAAGGTAAAAAATAATTTGATAATACTCAACCAAACTATATATACTTGGTGAAAAAAATAAATTAATTTTTATGATAACTATATTGCTGAAGGTTGAGGTACGAGGGTAAGATATTTAAAAGTAAACAAACGTGCGAAATATTCTCTTATGTTAGTGTTCATATTTTTTACGATGATTGACGTATTTCAAGTACATAAAAAATAATACTAATACATATGTAGAAAATTGATGAAAAGATAAGTTGCACTAGAATACAAATGTGAATAATGGAATAAGAAAAATATGGAAATACTTGTTGACAAATATATGCAAAATAGACAGACAAACAATTTAACAAAGGAAGAATTGCGAATGACCATCATCGTGTGTAAGTCTCTTAGTGCAACACTCGCGTAAAATCTATTTGAAAACTTTTTAACTGTATTCAAAAGGTCAAAGTTAAAAAAAAAGGTGTTTTGGTCTCTCATTTCAATTTAAAAAAAATCAGTATCACAAAAGAACAACTGCGTAATAGACCGAACAAAAAACAACAACAAAAATTATGTAAAATTTGCCCATATTTGTTGATGCGACAGGAATCAAACATCAAAGATTATCACGAAAAATTAGATACTTTATGACGATCGCTGCTGACTGATGTAAACAGATTGATAATTATTTTAGCCATAAAGTTGACGTTACAGTCAGTCGGTGCTTGTGTGCGTGTGTTATTCAATGTTGTATATCGCCGCTAATAATTACATATAATAATTTATTCACCCCAAGTGATAAGCCCAACAAGAGAGCTTCAAACGTCCTCGTGTTTGGCTGGTGCCTGGATATACCTTTACCTGCCGTGTTATATGTACTGTACCTCTAATGCCACACTTCATAGTACAATGTATTATTTATCTAGGCCATGAAAATATGAAAAAAATAACAATAAAAAGTGCAAAAAAGTGTAACATGAACTTTATGAGAGTTGTTACACACAAAAAAACAAACAACTTTATAAAATGTTCTATGAAAAGTAGATTATGTTACTTTATTTTTCTGTAAAATGTTGATAAAGCTGAGGTTTTCACATTGTATTGACCGAGGTGTATATGTTTAATCTTTTATACAATTGTTATGCATGTATGTATAGTACTGCACAGTCATACATGAATGTGAATGTGTCTCTGTATGTTATGGTATATTTTTCCGTTATTTCTATTTATTTATTTTTTTTGCGTTTACTCGGGATTGTGGGAGTAAATTAGAGTTTAATACATAAATAATTGTGTTTTTGATAGAGTTTGTATGTGTGACGGAATGTATTTTTTATGTGCTTGTATGCGCTGTGTGTCTTTGTACGTGTGTGTACGTATCGTATGAGTGTGTTCATGCGTTCATTTAATGTTTATGATTTTGTTTTAATGATTCCTATTCTTGTTCTGATTTAAATGAACTGCTTTGTTT
This sequence comes from Homarus americanus, assembly GCF_018991925.1. Taxonomy (NCBI): domain Eukaryota; kingdom Metazoa; phylum Arthropoda; class Malacostraca; order Decapoda; family Nephropidae; genus Homarus; species Homarus americanus. The sequence continues at coordinate 6,025,406 of NW_024746161.1, forward strand.
ATTTTACCAAGTTAGAAGGATCTAATTCAATAATAAAAATCATATCACATTGTTCACTGTTGTCTTTATCACCGTGTGACAGTAAACAGTAGAGACTCAACACACATACAAATCAAAAATATTTTTCAAAATTCTTTATAATTATTTTCGATCAAACCCTTTGTAAACAATATGTTTGGGTGACACAGGTGTGTAATTAAAAGCAATAATGATCCACTCGTATAAATTCTATCAACAACAAATTAACATTAAAATATTCGGAAAAAATATTTGGTACACGTGTTTCACCTGAGAGGTCACAGTAAATTGTTTCAAGGCTCCAACGCCAGATGCCATGAGAGACGACCACCTACCTGCCTATCCTAGTGTATCTCTTTAAAGCATACTTGTACATAACCCAAGTTCCCATCACACATGGTGCTATCAAGGTACACACTTCTCTTTAGTGTTCTCAACTGTGAATTTCTAATAACATTATACAAAGGTCAATAGACAGGTTTTCAATCAGGTTCCCGGAGTTATTTTACCATCAACCAATTTCGTGCCCCACTACATCCAAAGTCATCTTGAATTATAGATCATAGCTCGTGACCTACCGACAAATAGTTATGGATTGTTGAGTCATTTTCTTCCCTTCATAAGCTTATGTGATATTAGGCTGCTGCTACAGTACTCATCTATATACAAGTAGTCGTTTATGTTACCTCTGCCTCATCCCACATCTTCGTTTATTTGCTGTTAGATATGATATTTGGTGTTGACGCGTTGTGTAGTGCCTCGAACCTGTGATGATACCTAACTCATTCACCATTATCATAACCTAATTTATTCACTACTACCATAACCTGACTTATTCACTACTACCATAACCTAATTTATCACTGTTACCATAACCTGACTTATTCACTACTACCATAACCTGACTTATTCACTACTACCATAACCTGACTTATTCACTACTACCATAACCTAATTTATCACTGTTACCATAACCTGACTTATTCACTACTACCATAACCTGACTTATTCACTACTACCATAACCTGACTTATTCACTACTACCATAACCTAATTTATCACTGTTACCATAACCTGACTTATTCACTACTACCATAACCTGACTTATTCACTACTACCATAACCTGACTTATTCACTACTACCATAACCTAATTTATCACTGTTACCATAACCTGACTTATTCACTACTACCATAACCTGACTTATTCACTACTACCATAACCTGACTTATTCACTACTACCATAACCTAATTTATCACTGTTACCATAACCTGACTTATTCACTACTACCATAACCTGACTTATTCACTACTACCATAACCTGACTTATTCACTACTACCATAACCTAACTTATCACTGTTACCATAACCTAACTTATTCACTACTACCATAACCTGACTTATTCACTACTACCATAACCTGACTTATTCACTACTACCATAACCTAACTTATCACTGTTACCATAACCTAACTTATTCACTACTACCATAACCTGACTTATTCACTACTACCATAACCTAACTTATCACTGTTACCATAACCAAACTTATTCACTACTACCATAACCTAATTTATCACTGTTACCATAACCTAACTTGTTCACTACTACCATAACCTAACTTATCATTACCATAACCTAACTTATTCACTACTACCATAACCTAACTTATCACTACTACCATAACCTTATCACTTACCATAACCCAATCCTATTCACTACTACCATAACCTAACTTATCACTGTTACCATAACCTAACTTATCACTGCTATAACCTGTTACCATTTATTCACTACCATAACCTGACTTAACTACTAACCTATATCACCGTTACCATAACCTAACTTATTCACTACTACCATAACCTGAATTATTCACTGCTACCATAACCTAACTTATTCACTGCTACCATAACCTAACTTATTCACTACTACCATAACCTAACTTATTCACTACTACCATAACCTGACTTATTCACTACTACCATAACCTAACTTATTCACTACTACCATAACCTGACTTATTCACTACTACCATAACCTGACTTATTCAATACTGCTACCATAACCTGACTTATTCACTACTACCATAACCTAACTTATTCACTACTACCATAACCTGACTTATTCACTACTACCATAACCTGACTTATTCACTACTACCATAACCTAATTTATTCACTACTACCATAACCTAACTTATCACTATTACCATAACCTAACTTATTCACTACTACCATAACCTAACTTATCCACTACTACCATAACCTAACTTATTCACTACTACCATAACCTAACTTATTCACTGCTACCATAACCTGACTTGTTCACTACTACCATAACCTGAATTATTCACTACTACCATAACCTGACCTTTGGACAAATGAAACATCTGCCTAATGTATAACTGGAAACACACACACACACACACACACACACACACACACACACACTGTCTTGAATGTGGATATGAATAATGTTGCGACGCCAAATATATTATATCCAAGATCTATCAGTCAATAGTATACTAAGGCAAGGGTTCAGCACCTGGTCAACAAGAGAGAACTCGAAGACAGAGTTGTGTTCCATGACATCCTGCAGCAGGTAATCATCCCGATCACTTTTAAAATGAGATGTTGTTTTTTTCCCCGAAGTACAGTAGCTGATTTTCTTTGATCATCATGTGTCAGGAAATGAGAGAGAGAGAGAGAGAGAGAGAGAGAGAGAGAGAGAGAGAGAGAGAGAGAGAGAGAGAGAGAGAGAGAGAGAGAGAGAGAGAAAGAGAGAGAGAGAGAGAGAGAGAGAGAGAGAGAGAGAGAGAGAGAGAGAGAGAGAGAGAGAGAGAGAGAGAGAGAGAGAGAGAGAGAGAGAGGATGCTATACAACAGATAATAAACGTTATTTAATGTAATCTTTCTTGACTGGACTCTATTGAAGACGTCTATTATAACACACACAAAGAAGAGATAAAGATACCGAGGACCATCAAGATTCAACCACATCAAAGCTGCTGCCAGGAAGAATGACATGTAGTGAGATCAGAAGGTCCGCTTGAGTTCCCTGTCGCCTCAGTCCGTATGTTTTAGTTTTTTTTAAACGTCAATCATTGACTCAGTGTACGAGGGACAGAGGTTTAATCCCTACGGCCAATATACTCTAGTTCTTAGTGTTGTATCTGGGACTGCAAGAAGGCGGATTATGTCTGAAGTATGTGAGGTAAAAAGCAGCCTTTTAGTGTGTATTAACAAACAGTTTTCAGATTTTCCGGGTCTTGGTAACATGAATCTGAGTGTGATAGTGAATTCACTGAATAATAATTTAAAATATCCAAATTTGAAAAAAATTAATAAATAATAATAATCAAAATAATAATTAAAATCAAAATAAGTTCATGAAATATGTGTTGAGAATTTTCATTAACAAGTAATGGAAGATTGTTAAAAAAGAAAGTTGTATTTTGCCATAAATCCCTATCAAACTACTGAAACTATTTCAAGTAGGATCTGTATACACCAGAGAGGCAAAACTGACACAAAAGGTAATGAACAATGGTGTCAGGACTATGAGACAAATAATTATTGTTAGAAACTCTACCTCGGTGTTTAAAATCTTGGTTAACATAAACAGTGAACAGGAACTATGTTATCATGGGAGATTTTCTCCTGTAAATAAAAGTAGCTGGCTCCAGTCTACTGATTGTGTGTAGAGGGTGGAGGAGGAAAAAAAAAGAAGGCCAATAGCTTGCAAGAAAAAATTCCAGGTCCGTTGACATGTTTTACTTTTCACTTTCATACTGGCTTTCTTTTTTTAGTCTATTCTTTCCTCAACATATATTTTTAAAGAAAGCTTTGTGAGAGAAAGATCAAAGGAGGAGATCCTAGTGTGCTGCCCATACAAGCCTTGACGAGTGATATACATTATGATACCCGAGAGAGGATCACTTAATGTTCTGGGGATTATTTTTTATATGTCTGTCTGGAACTGAGACAAGGCAGCGGAAGAGACGGTAGTTGACATAGAAACACATCAAAGCGTGTTGTTGAACTTTGTTGACTCTCTGTTTTTAGGAATTACAATAACGAGGCAGAGTTAATCCTAGCTTACTGATAAAGAAACGGAACCCAAATATTATTACATAAAACTGCAGGTTAGGTTAGGTTTGTTTAGGTTGATATAGGCACAAACTCTCCGAACATACAATACAACCACACATACGCAGGAAAACTCACACACAGATTCCCAACACGACTCACACACACATACAGTACACAAACACCCTGAACACACCATCCAAACATTAAAGCCACAACCACTCACACATACATACTGTACATAGACATAAACACCCTCTATACACACACACACACACACACACACACACACACACACACACACACACACACACACACACACACACACACTAACCCACACCACAACTCACCACAAGTACCCCAAACTCACATGCACGACCTCCCTCTCCACCTCCCTCAAACGTCCTACCAGTCACTTGCCACACCCACACACACAAGGAAGGTGGCTCAATACACTCTCATCCCGGAATGGTATTTGGCAATCCATGGGCATGTTCTTTGTGGCTCCACTAACGAAGTAAAGCCTTATGCTAAGTGAGGTTCCCAGACAGAGCCGCTCCAATGCACCTTTCCTTTCCTAATCGGTTTATGCGACGAAACTTTTTAGCAAATTAGCTTAGAGGTAAAAGTTTAGCTCCAGAGCTCTTGGTGGGGATGTGAGTGAAGGAATGGAAAAATAAGAGATGAGTTTAGCAGAGAAAGTGAAGAACTGATAGCTGAAGATAATGGGTATTCAGGGAGGTAGATAAGTAGATAAGGAAATAATAACGTGTGTGTGTGTGTGTGTGTGTGTGTGTGTGCGTGGTATATTAGTTTCCAGTTTCTCACTTAAGATGTCATTAAAACATTTTCAAGTATGTGGTAACGTTATCTGTTGTAGGTAATTATGATGAAGACATATCTTAATATTATATTGTGTTGATCAAAGCACACACCACATATTATGAGTCTTAGGGATAGTGGAGACTCGGTAAAAGAACAACAATAATAATAATAATAATAATAATAATAATAATAATAATAATAATAATAATAATAATAATAATAATAATAATAATAATAATAATAACAAAAATAATATTAATATTAATAATAATAATAATAATAATAATAATAATAATAATAATAATAATAATAATAACAACAATGCACCAGGTAAGTGTTCCCGCAGTCTTACTCATTACAGTGTTCATTAACGCTAAAATAATACAACACTGAACATGACCTCGACTTAGTTTTAAAATATATCCTCACACACACACACACACACACACACACACACACACACACACACACACACACACACACACACACACACACACACACACACACACACACACGCACACACGCACACACACACACACACACACACACACACACACACACACACACACACACACACACACACACACACACACACACAGTTTGCTGAGTTTTAGAACATCATCGGTTTAGTTTACTAGCTTTTGTACCTTCACAAACTTTACAAGATTTCTCCGTCATTCCATTGTCTTAAATTTAATAATTATTAAGTGAACTATTTAGGAATATTTAAGTATATTATGTATATAAAAATAAATTCCGCAAAAGATTATAATCTAAAGTTGTCTCATCATCTATTGCCTAATTTTGTGTTTATCCTATCTTGAAAAGGCAGTGAGTCACAAGTGAGCGGACAGAACTTTTGTTAAGAATAAAATATTAGGCAGATACATTATGAGCAATTATGGAAACGAAACCAATTTTCTTATAAAAATTAACTTTTGATAATTTCAGGTTTGTATATTATTTATCAGATAATTTGTAAGTTATATTTGTCCTTGAACAGTGATCAAGTAAGAAATTTCAACAGAAGTAATATTGAATAAGAGAGAAGGTTATAAAGTGTTTTTCTCGCAACACTATGACAACACTTGAGATGTACAATTAACAAATTCGACCTTTGTTACTCTACATCGGAGGTTATGTGTTGGCCTGCCTGCTAACATCTGCCCTTGGCAGAGTACAACAACCAGCGTTGTCTCACCATTTGGGACACATTTCTAACAATTAAGGCAATTTTAGTCTCTAACTGTCCCATTGTTCTCGGAACACATCTAAATGAACATCACTGCTACTCACATCATTCAGCGCACTGTTCCATCAGCACTGTAGAATTACCTCTTTGTTCCGCTCTTCTCAACACCTTCTCTTACTGTCTTCCAAAGAATCGTTTGACCTAAATTGACTTTTACCAGAGAAAATAATACGACAGAGCTGGAGCCTTACTGTTTTTCACTAAGTATAACAAAAGGAACCTTCAATACTTGACGGCACCTGAAGTATTATAAAGCGGGAGGAAGGGAGCAGCTAATTAGAAACCAAGAACCGTATGAACGTCTTGGGCTGAATCTTGAGGGATTAATAGCTCGGAGAATTTCATTAAGGTCTGGCTTAGATGAGCTCCTGAGTATTACCCTTACCGTGTCGGGTAGAGCTCTTCTGGTCTTGACTATTCTCACTAACACACTCGTTTCTTTTACCTTCAGGGGGCAATATATCCTTCTATTTTTAAGCCGACAGTTTAACATAGAAGCCAGCGTCGGTAGATGAACCTAAGTTAAAATTGCCTACAGTATTTTAATTCACTGCTCCATTGTCTGAGGGACTGAACACGGCAGAAAACTATCATGTAAACGAGGCTTATTATAGTGATGACAAGACTGTGAGGCATCTTTATATGTCAACGATGAGAACAATAATAGATATGAATTATTAACTCGGCGACTATCTGGTGAAAAATTGTATCTCATACTATCAAAGGAATTTCCAATCAATAAATTAGTTAACTGTTATTATCTCTGTTGACCTTATGTCTCTGTTCTGCGGCAGCTACTGAATTTTCTCACCCCACGGGAAGGATAAAATAGTCGTCTATCTATCTATTCCGTGTAGGTAAACCAGCAATATCAACTGTTCATTGGCTGGACTGACTACTCGTGTTTAAAGATACAAACTTTATGTTTGAATGCAGCAAGTCTAGCCAGATGACTGTACCTGGTAGTAACCACAGAGATATGACAGGCGGTTCTTTGATATTGCTGGTTTATCTACAAGGAATAGACAGACAGACAGACAGACAGATAGACAGATAGATAGATAGATAGATAGATAGACAAATAGATAGATAGATAGACAGATAGATAGATAGATAGATAGATAGACAGATAGATAGATAGAGAAGATAGATAGATTGAGAGATAGATAGATAGACAGATAGATAGATAGATAGATAGATAGATAGATAGACATAGATAGATAGACATAGATAGATAGACAGATAGATAGATAGACAGATAGATAGATAGACAGATACATAGATAGATAGATAGATAGACAGATAGATAAATAAATAAATAGATAGATAAATAGATAGATAGATAGATAGATAGAGATTATTCTATAAAATCGCCATAAAAGTTTACAGTTGGTTTTACAAGTATCTAGACAATGGATGAATACAGTCTAGCATTTATATGGACAACGTAGGTATACATATATCGTACAGGTATACAAGCAATGTACCTAAACAGTGCAGGTATACAAACAATAATAAACATAAGGGAATTTGACCAAGTACAGCCAACTAAGTCACCAGATGCTCATTTCCTGTAGGCTCCAGAGACGCAGTTCCCCCAACGGCTACCTCAAGCGACACTGTATTAATTCCACTGTTGAGCTGTTAAGGGCACAAGGAGAAAAAGAACAAGAAGAGAATCGAACCTTGTCCACCACTCCAGCACTACACACCAGAAAGTTATAAGATATTATTTAATGCAAACCTGGGAATATTATGTAGCAGTCACCGACAAAAGTCCTGTCCGATGATCATAAACAGGGTTGCCAGGTTTGACCTTTAAAGGACACAATTGGCCTTTTCAGAAACTCGTTGGCCATAAAAAATGCATGCAGGCCATGGGAGGTGTGATTGAAGCATGGGAGGTGTGACTGAAGCATGGGAGGTGTGACTGAAGCATAGGAGGTGTGACTGAGGCATGGGTTGTGTGACTGAAGCACCGATGGTGTGCTGTTGCCTCTCCACCTGAACCACGAGCCCCAAGATTCAGATTCGTGAATCCGAAGCATTTATGGACAGAATAATGCATCAGTGTCTACTGCTTCGGGTTCTCGAGCCTGAATTTCATGGTTCGTGGTTTAGGAGGAGAGGCGGCGGGAATTTTGTGGGTGATTGTACACATTCAACAAAAAGCTTCCCGAACACCTGGGCACGATGGATGTGAGAATGAGCAGAATGTGGCTTGTCATCTGGGAATGGTTTCAGATTCTTCGTTCATTTATTTCTGATTGCATAGTGCTTATAGCATGAGTGAAGTTTTTAGTGAGAGTGTACATGTTTAAATAAATATTGTGTTATAGAAAAATTGAACAGAAAAACAAAACATTGTGACCTGAACATAAAGTGGATAAAATGTAATCATGTTCGTATAACACAACAGGGATCAGGTATGTGTTGGGCATGTTTTCACCGGAGCTCTGATACAATGCACTGCTTTTTTTTTATTTTTTGTGAAGTGTGGGATATTTTCACACTGTTTCTCTCTACCACCTTCCTTTATCTATTTCTACCCCTCCCCCCCTCTCCTTTTTTTCATTATTCCACCTCTCCCTTTTTTGTATTTTTATTTATATCTTCCTATTTCCTTCTGCCCCTTTCTCTTCCTCTCACCATTCCCTTTTTATCACTCCATTTTTCCTTCCTACCTTCCTTCTTTTCTATTTCTACTCTTCCCTCCACCTTTCTTATACATCTCCTCTCTCTCTCTTCCTTCCTCTTTCTCATCGTTTATCACCCCGTTTAATCTCTTTTCTTCTAATTTATATCTTACCTTTTTACCCTGTGTTCCCCTCTCCATTTCACCCTCTTCCTTCCTCCAAACATCAATTTCTCCTTCCTTCTCTCCTTTCCAGCCCTTTCCCTTTTCCTCATCCCCCCTAGCCTTCCATCCATCCATCCTTGCCTTCCCCTCTCCCCCTAACCTTCCTTCCATCCATCCATCCTTGCCTTCCCCTCTCCCCCTAACCTTCCTTCCATCCCTCCAACCTCAAACATCACTGAAAACATCCCACCTGGAAATGACACACACACACACACACACACACACACACACACACACACACACACACACACACACACACACACACACACACGTCACTACCAATGGAACTTTGTGTCGTCTCTTCACCTCCAAACTTATCACTTCCCGTCACAGTAATATTCAGGGATGCGGCAAGAATATTCCCTTAGTGGTGGCATAAGAGATTTCCCCTTAGGGCTGACAAATCCGGAAATTGAATATTGACTCGGGAGTATTGAACGAATATGACAACAGAGAAATGAGGATTATAAGTCAGATAAAGGATACACATGGCTAGGATGAGTGACGCTTTACGAGCGGTTTGAGTCTGTCATATTTGATTCTCAAACCGAACCAAAAAAAAAAAGTATTGAAAAAAAATATATGTAACATTGTAGAAAATGTAACCCAAACCAGTAAAGCAAAAGTGAAATGTTATAACATTGATACCAGAATAAGTTTTGTTAACATAAATAAAGTTGTCTAGAAAATTTTCAGATCAAACGAAAATAAGGAAAAGAAAATGCATTTACAAAAATTAACCACAAACAAAAAAACGGAGAATATTTTAGCATAATAATGAAAAATATTTATTTTCACTTCATATGAAATATTTTCATGATGAGGGATGATGAGCAGGAAAATATACTGCACGGAGAGAGAGAGAGAGAGAGAGAGAGAGGAGAGAGAGAGAGAGAGAGAGAGAGAGAGAGAGAGAGAGACGGAAAAAATAGCAAACAGATGGACTGAGTAAACAAGAGAATTAATAAAACACATAACTACAAACATCAGTAGAAACAACACACAGAGACAAAATGAAAACGAGATTGAAAAGGAATCACACAATAACAAACTGATAACAAAGAGAGAAAGACAGACACACGCACAGATTAAAAGAAAGACAGAAGGAGAGGACAGACAAACAAACAGTGAAGACACACAACAATATATATACCCCCTCTTTCATGGCCTCGGTCAACCACAACTCAAAAACAACAGAGGTGGTCGGCCTTCACTTCACTGCCTGGAACAGAGAGAGAGAGAGAGAGAGAGAGAGAGAGAGAGAGAGAGAGAGAGAGACAGATACACACACGAACACAGAAAGTCAGAGAAAAGAAAAAAAAATACATTCCAACAGAAACAGACCAAAAACAAAAAAATGTACATACCCCCCTTCATAGTCTGGGGCGCACCTCATCTTAAATACAATCGAGGTGAGGGTCATTTTACTCTGCTACCTGACGCAGAATGAATGCAAAAGAGAGAGAGAAACAAAGAAACGCAGACAGAGAGAAGGAGAAGGAGAGAGAGAGAGAGAGAGAGAGAGAGAGAGAGAGAGAGAGAGAGAGAGAGAGAGAGAGAGAGAGAGAGAGAGAGAGAGAGAGAGAGAGAACAAATCAAAAGAAAACAGAAAAAATGGAGAGAAAGAGACATCTACAAAAACACATAAGCAAAAATAGACAGATAGAGAAAGGCAGAAAGAAAAGAAGGCAAACAGACAGACAGAAAAAGAAAGATAAAGATAGAAAAGACGAATACATACTATCTATAAACTCTTTTTCTTGATCTCGTTTTCAGCTCATCTCAAAAACAATCAAGGTAGGCTGGCTTTCACTCCCCCACCTGTACCGGCCCAATGCAGCAATCTCACTCATTAAAGAGGATGGCACCACACCCTGCACACACACACCTGGTTCACCTGCATCTTCACCTAAATGTTCTTGATCATATTTTTGTTTTACTAATATTTTTTGTCATTTTTATATCTTTCTTTTTGTCACTCTAATTTATGCTAATTTCTTATTAATTTTATTTATATGTATACCTTATTTTATGTTATTTTCTTTAGTATTTGTTATTTTATTACTCGTTTCCTTGTTTTCTGTCAATTATATTAATTTTCTTTATTTCTCTTCAATTCTCCTCTTTTTGCATTAATTAGTTTTCTAGATTTTTTCTTATTACTATAATTTTTCACTGTTTCTTCTTTATATCCATCCACTCTTGAATTTCTTTATTGTATCCTTATCTCCTTCACCTTACCTTTATCTCTCAGTGTCTTATCTGCAACACTTGTTCAGCAAGATTTCCATATTCATATCAAATACCCAACCATGAACCACATTCTCTCTCTTTCTCTCTCTCTCTTTCACACACACACACACACACAGAAAATTTTTGTTGAGTTTTTTGTTTAATATGTAAAAATCAGCTTTCACGCATTCCTCAAAATAATAATTTAGTGTAATTTATTCACGTGACAGTTATAGTTTTCCACAATGTGAAGTGACGCGTGAATAAAAAAAGCCTCCCATTGACAGCATTTTTTTTTTCTTTTTTTTTAATTATATCACATTTTTCCCCTTCAAGGAACAATCAATCGATCTCTGACTTGAAGTGTTAACAGTATCGAGGGAGATATACTTCCAAACCATGAATTAAATAAAATACCTGTAATCTACTACCTAATACCTGTAATTGATGCATTCACTCTTTGATGAGCATCAATAAATAATGGCTCGTGTTGACTTAAAACCTGCCTCTACTGTCCACGAAAACCTAATGTAATATCTGACTAATTCTCTTTTACCATCACTTGTCTAACAGATCAAAGCCAGTGTTCGTGAAACTCTATATCGTATTTACAGGTGAATCATTTTATTTTTATACAATGCAGCGGTATTCTATTTCTAGTCGTATAAATGAAGTTCTTTGTGTTGACTGGAAGAAAGAGAGAGAGAGAAAGATGTAAAATCCCCTTGTGATAGTAAAAGCCTTTGGTTCAGTTTTGTTACTTTCTTATTTTTCAACTCAACTCTAATCTACTTTTGAGACTGTAAAGTACAATTGTTATTATTTCAGACATATGTCGGTGTTAAGGGGAAACTGATTGGTATATTTCCTTCATTTGTATAATAATAAAAGCACTTTTTTAAGAAACTATCTGATTTGCAGTCGATAAAACGATGAAATTTTTTAAAGACTTACTCCTTATGTATGTACTACCATATTACCACAAAAAATTAAAATCAAGTCACATTATGATCGTATTAAACACAACGCACATCCCGGTAAAAATCAAGTAGATCATAATTTTTATCAATGGATTACGTAAGACAAAGGTGGACCAAATTCAGTATGTTAATTTGTTAAAAGTGTTAATACACACACAGTAATAACAATGACCTTTTTACTTGGACTCTTTAAAATTACTGACCGCAGCTCCAAATGGCCGAGAATAAAAATAACTTGAATTTTAATTATGATGAAAATATATCACTGGATTTTATCATTATTTATAAAAGTTACAAACCGAATTACGGATTATGATAATGAGTCTAAAAGTGGAGGGTATTTATTTATCTATTTTGTAACAACGATATTCAGTGCAGTGGTAATAGGTTTAAATTGTAGTAGTAGTAGTAGTAGTAGTAGTAGTAGTAGTAGTAGTAGTAGTAGTAGTAGTAGCAAAGTGTCGATCAAGGCAGCTTCACTCCGCTAGTGTTCACAACCTCTGGTGGGATGGGCCCAAGCGCAAGATGTTTCTACGCCAGACTCGCGGAGCTGATCTCCGAACAGAAGCAGCAGCCCAGAAGTTATGTCACAGCCTGGATGAGATGTCGACTGTCCTTCTCTCTCCTTCGGTCGGCTTTGCTCTGCCTCAGGGGAACGAGAGCTTCTGCCCCTACTCCGTCAACTGCTGCAGATATCGACTATGAGGCTACAGTCACCGAATGCCGCATCGATCTGCGGCTCAACTAATTTAACACAGATAGGATAGTTGCTTATGTATTAGGATATTTAATATTAAGGTAAATAAATGGTGGCGAAGGTGTGGCTATTGGGGGAGGCTGGAGGCCACGTAGTAGTAGTAGTAGTAGTAGTAGTAGTAGTAGTAGTAGTAGTAGTAGTAGTAGTAGTAGTAGTAGTAGTAGTAGTAGTAGTAGTAGTAGTAGTAGTAGTAGTACGTAGCGGGAAAGGTGAATGAGTGGGTTAGCGAAATCCAAGCTCTATCGGAGATTGCTAACACAGAGCCACATGCGGCCTTTGCAGCATTCACACATGTAGTCAAGCATCGTTGGAACTACCTGATGCGTACCATCCCTGAGATCGGACCCCTCCTCCACCCTTTGGAAGAAGCAATCAGTGTCAAGTTCATTCCCAAACTAGTGAAACACCTCGACTTAACCCCAGCAGAAAGAACACTTCTTGCACTTCCACCAAGACTGGGAGGGATGGGACTAACTAATCCAGAGGAGATTGCTGACTCTGAACATCAAAATTCACTTAAGCTCACGGCAGCCCTCACTGACCACATAATAGCCCAGAATGCAACGAAGTGGACACCAGCGAGAGTTAATAAGATCCGTAGGTCCATTACAACAGATCGGCAGCACTGCCAAAATGACATGTTGCAGCAACTATTGCTGCAGGTTCCAGAAAATTTGACAAAAAAAGTAGCTATAGCGCAGGAGGTGGGCGCCTCGAACTGGTTAACTACGTTACCGATAAGGGCAAATGGTTTCAGCCTTAACAAACAAGAATTTACAGATGCCATTGCTCTAAGGTACGGTTGGCCAGTAGATGGTTTGCCCTCCCAATGCGTGTGTGGCTCTTCCTATGATGGCGATCACGCCATGGTCTGCAAGAAGGGGGGCTTCATATGCATGAGGCATGACGAGGTAAGGGATCTCACAGCAAATATGTTGAAGGAAATCTGCCGGGACGTCATGGTAGAACCGACCCTCCTTCCACTGGATGGCGAGATCTTCCAACACAGGACTTCAAACACATCTAACGAAGCCCGTGTGGACGTCAGTGCTCGAGGATTCTGGACGCGGGGACAGCGAGCTTTCTTCGACATCAGGATTTTTGATCCCATGGCCGTTTGTCACCGTAACCTAGCTCTCGATGCTGCGCATAGGAGGAACGAGAACGACAAGAGAAGGGCATATGGGGAGAGAATTCAAAATGTTGATCAAGGCAGCTTCACTCCTCTAGTGTTCACAACCTCTGGTGGGATGGGCCCAAGTGCAAGATGTTTCTACGCCAGACTCGCGGAGTTGATCTCCGAACAGAAGCAGCAGCCCAGAAGTTATGTTACAGCCTGGATGAGATGTCGACTGTCCTTCTCTCTCCTTCGGTCGGCTTTGCTCTGCCTCAGGGGAACGAGAGCTTCTGCCCTACTCCGACAACTGCTGTAAATATTGACTATGAGGCTACAGTCACTGAATGCCGCATAGATCTGCGGCTCAACTAATCTAACACAGTTAGGATAGCTTCTTATGTATTAGGATATTTAATATTAAGGTAAATAAATGGTGGCGAAGGTGTGGCTATTGGGGAAGGCTGGAGGCCACGTTTAAAAAAAAAAAAAAAAGTAGTAGTAGTAGTAGTAGTAGTAGTAACTGAATGCCACATAGATCTGCGGCTCAACTAACTCAACACAGCTAGGGTGGCTACTTTTGTATTAGGATATTTAATTTTAAGGCAATATAATGGTGGCATAGGTGTGGCTATTAGGGGGAGGCTGGAGGCCACGTAAAAAAAAAGTAGTACAGTAGTAGTGGTAGTAGGCTGACTGGGGTGGGGCAAGTGCTGAGACGAGTTATTGGTAAATGTATAATGGAGGTGGTCAAAGATGATGGCAGGGCAGCAAAAGGGAACCTGCAAGTATGTGCCGACCACCAGGCTGAAGGAGTAGCTGTCAGACACCTCCAACATTTTAACGTAATCAGCCACAAAGCTACACTGCACACCTCAAGATGAAGTGGCCAAACTTTGCAAATTATGTGGAAAATACCTAGAGGAACCCGACAGACCTCTATATAACAAACTTCAATGCCCTAAGATAAGATACCACCATCCAGTCAACTCAAGAAGACCCTGTCGCCATGGCAATGTAAACACTAGGCCTATCTGTACTGCTACATACAATAAATATGAGAGAACCAAGATCAAACAAGTAGCATTTGCTGAAGACCTCACAGGAGCAGGAAAAGCTGATATGAAAAAGTGGCGGGACCTGGTAACATCTTGTGATCCACAAATAGGGTACCACCCAGATACCATGAAATACTTCCTCATTGTGAAGCAATAATATTACGATCGGGCTATAGAGGTTTTCAACAGAAGTGAGGTGAAAATAACAAAGGGCGGCCAAAGACACCCAGGTGCGGCAATCGGCACGAATGATTTCAAGACCGAGGACGTATCTGGAGAGGTAAGCGAATGGGTGAAGGAAGGTCTGTTGACAATTGCTATAACTGAGCCACATGCCTCGTAGGCGGCATTCACCCACGGTCAAACATTGCTGGAATTACCTGATGCGCACTATCCCTGACATCAGACCTCTCCTCTGCCCTCTACAAGTAGCCACCAAGAACACATTTACTCCAACATTAATGAAACGTCACCACCTTACCCGAGCAGGAAGGTCACCACCGCAACAGGGAGGAATGGGAATCCCTATCCCAGAGAAGGTTGCAGCCACTGAACATCAGAACAGTGCCAAGTTCACGGCAGACCTCACTGAGCACATAGTAGCTCAAAATGCCGCAAATGATGTAGACACCAAGGAATTATACAGAATTCGGCATTCCATTATGACAGAACAGCAGCACACCCAAAACGAAAAACTTCAACAACTGATGCAAGAGTCAGAGATTGTGAAGAGAATATAACCTTTTCTTAGATTCATCCCAAATACAAATAAAACAAATAACGAGAGTTACCCTGCCCCCCTGATCTTGGCCAAAACTAAAATAATAATAATAATAATAATAATAATAATAATAATAATAATAATAATAATAATAATAATAATAATAATAATAATAATAATAATAATAATAATAAACGGTTTATTGAAAAAGTTTGCAGCCCGAAGGCTGAAAATATACATTGGACATAAATGACTTATTACATACATTGGTGGTTTAACAAAAGCCTTCATTAGAGAAAGGTGAAGGAACATACAGTGAACATACAGATTAATGTTTACACACGTAGATCATGTGAGCTGAGGTGTTGAACAGCAGACACGTAGTGTAGTAACTCCCTCACAGATGGCGTTATGAGGGGCATCACATGGAGTACTAGTTCCCTCACAGGTGGTGTTATGAGGGGCTTGACGTGGTGTAGTAATTCCCTCATAGATGGTGTTACGAGGGACCTGATGATGTAGTAGTTACAGATGGTGTATGAGGGGCCTGATGATGTAGTGTATGAGGGGCCTGGTGTGGTGTAGTAATTCCCTCAAAGATGGTGTTATGAGGGGCATCACATGGCGTAGTAATTCCCTCACAGACGGTGTTATGAGGGGTATCACGTGGTGTAGTAATTCCCTCACAGATGGTGTTATGAGGAACGTCACATGATGCTGTAGCAACTCATTCCCTACGTGGTGTCGTAGCATCATGGGGACACCACGTGGTCAGTGGTCAAGTGGGTGAAGTGTGGTCCCAGGCTTCTCTATCGTGGAGTCTCAGAGGAATTATCACTGGGTACGTGGGACCTCACTGTGTGAAGGTTAGCTTGAACATAAGAACATAAGAATGGAGGAAACTGCAGCGGGCCTATTGGCCCATACTGGGCAGTCCCGTTTACACCCAACCCCTATTGCTCATATAAGCATCCAACCTATGTTTGAAGCTATCCAGCGTATTCGAGTTAATGATGATATTTGGTAACTTGTTCCATTCATCCACTACTCTGTTTCCAAACCAGTGTTTACCTATTTCACGCCTAAATCTAAATTTGTCTAATTTAAAACCATTGTTACGAGTTCGCTCCTGGTTGGATAGTTTAAGTACCTTTGTAATGTCCCCTTTGTTTAGCCCTGACTTCCACTTATACACCTCTATCAGGTCGCCCCTCGCTCTACGTCTCGAGGGAGTGCAAATTAAGATGCTTTAACCTGTCTCTATACTCAAGGTTCCTAATGCCCGGGATTAGTCTTGTCATTCTCCTCTGAATTCTTTCCAATGATTCTATATCCATTCTGTAATACGGTGACCAGAACTGAACTGCGTAATCCAGGTGTGGTCTCACAAGAGCAAGACACAGTTTTAGGATGACCTCGCTAGTCTTGTAACTAACACTCCTTTGTATGAACCCAAGTACTTTATTAGCCTTGTTACGAGCAAAAACACATTGTTTACTTGGCTTAAGGTTCCTACTTATCATTACTCCTAAATCTCTCTCACAGTCGGATTTCTCTATGGCATCGTTGTTCATCTGGTATCTGGTTCCCTGTTTACATCGCCTATACTGAGTACTTTACATTTGTCCACGTTAAATTTCATCTGCCATTTTTCAGACCATTCGAAAAATTTGTTTAGATCTTCCTGTAGTTTTGTGGAGTCCTCGTCAGATTTAATAACACTTCCTATTTTAGTGTCATCAGCAAATTTGCTTATGTTGCTGTCTATGCTGATATCTATGTCGTTTATGTATATAATAAATAATAATGGTCCAAGTACTGAGCCTTGGGGAACTCCACTTGTGACGTTGCTCCAATGGGACTTAGTGCCGTTAATGCTCACTCGCTGTTTCCTGTCCTGTAACCACGCCCTAATCCATTTAAGGATGTTACCTTTGATGCCATGTGCTTCTACCTTTCTAATTAGTCTTTCGTGGGGGACTCTGTCGAAGGCTTTGCTAAAGTCGAGATATACCACATCATAATTGTGCCCCTCGTCCACCGATTCGAAAACTGATGAAAAGAATGTTAATAGATTAGTTAGACAAGAACGTCCGCTTGTGAAGCCATGCTGGGAATCATTGATCAATCTGTGCTTCTCCAGGTGATTTCGAATAGAGTTTGAAATGATTGCTTCCAGTAATTTGCCTACTATTGATGTTAGACTGATTGGGCGGTAGTTAGAGGATAGTGATCTATCCCCCTTCTTGAAAATCGGTATTACATTCGCTATCCTCCAGGATTCTGGTACTACACCTGTTTTTAAGGACATGTTAAACAACTTTGCTAAGGGCATACTAAGCTCTTCCTTACATTCCTTTAATACTCTGGCAAATATCTCATCAGGACCAGGTGACTTATTAGGCTTTAGTTTGTCTATTTGCTCACTAACATCGTTACTAGTCACTACTATCTCGCTTAATTTGTTTTCTTCACTATCTCTGAATAGAGTCGGTGCCTCGGGTATCATGTTTAAATTTTCGGTGAAAACTGTTGAAAAATATTTATTCAAATTATTGCTCATTTCTCCGTCGTTATCAGTGAGCTCGCCGGTATCTGACCGTATTGGTCCAATCTTTTCTCGTGTTTTAGTTTGATACATTTGGTAGAATCCTTTGGGGTTTGTCTTCGCCTCCCTTGCTATCCTTACCTCATTATTCCTCTTGGCTTTCCTTATCTCGGTTTTAACCCTACTCGCCAATATCTTATAATAATCCTGGAGGTGAATTTCGCCACGCTTTATCCTTCTACCTATAGCCTTCCTTTGGCCAATGATGTTCTTTAAATAATTATTTATCCATTTAGGGTCATTGTTGTCTGATCTGAGTTTTTTGTATGGTATGTTCTGCATTAAGTAACTCATTATATAAATTGACGTGGAACTCGGCAGTCTCAGATGTCGTTATCAGGTCGGAGTCATCTGTCAGGTTCACGGCCAAGCGCGACACCCCCTCTCTCAGCTGCCTCTTTAAACTGTCAAAGTTTGCCCTTCTGAAATCTGGTACTTTAGTGGAATTTTCCTTACGTGTGCCCTGAAAATCTAACTGGAAACGAATTTCTTTGTGATCGCTGTTTGCAGGTTCGTTCCTTACCTCGACATTGCTAATGAGGTTTTCTCTGTTTGACAGAACTAAATCGAGTATATTATTACCCCATGTGGGTTCGGTTATATGTTGACTTAGGAAACAGTCCTGGATCGTCTCGAGAAAATCCTCTGATTTTGAGTTACCTGTAAGGTCAGTCCAATCTATTTGGCCAAGGTTAAAGTCGCCTACTATACAAACTTTGTTGTGTATGGAAGCCCTGCGAATTTCATCCCAGATAAGTCGCTCATTGACTCTATCAAGATTGGGAGGTCTATATATTACTCCTGTTATTAATTTTTCCCTACCGTCGCTTAATTCTATCCAAATTGTTTCTGTATTCCGCTCAGTTTTTATTTCCTTATTTATTTCACACTTCAGATTGTCCCTAACATAGATTGCTACTCCGCCTCCTTTCCTGGTTTGCCTATAGGTATGGAACAATTTGTAACCCGCAATTTGGTATTCGACCGGCAACTCACGTGAGTCTAGGTTGATCCATGTTTCAGTGAATGCTATTATATCGATTTTTTCGGTACATACCAAGGCCCTAATATCATCCATTTTGTTTCTCATACTTCTACTGTTCGCGTAGTAGACATTTAAGTTAGTCGTGTTCTGAGTCCTCCCCTTACCGCGTTTAGTTTTAAACTCCCTGTTTAATTTAGTTTTGTCATCATTCCTAACACTATTTCCCTGTAATCTTTTACTTTGTTTACCCGCTCCCACTGCAGTTTCCCCCACCCCCGTGCCCATATGTTCCCATAGCAGTTTAAAGACTTCGATATCCTTTGAACTGCCCCCTCTAGAGACCCAGCCAGGGTTGCCACCCCATCCCGAGACAGGTGCACCCCATCCCTAGCATAAAGGTCCCGAGTTGTTTTTCACTGACTTAAGCACTGTTCACTACTATTCAACACTGGTTCCATTCCTTTCCCAAATGAAATAGTAACTTCTGGCGAGAACTTGTTGATATTCCGGTGGGGAGGAGGGTTCAGGGGAAGGAGTTGGTATGGGCCAACATAACAGTTGACGTGGCTGCTGCTGAGCAGCGCCAGGTGCGTCTGACCCGTCTTGACCCGTCGATGGTCGGTGTTAATTAGAGATTTATTTTACATTTTAAATTTCATAAAGTGTAATTGAAACCAGACATCAGTAACTTTATCTTTGTATGAGGAACTACCGTTGTCGTCGTCATCATCATCATTATCATCGTCGTCATTATCATCCTCACCAACATCATCAAACCACGCTAATAATAATAATAATCAACATCAATCATCATTATCATCCATGTTCTATTCAAAATCACTAAATCACCATCACTAACCCACAGACCCACCCACTCACTCTCATATCGTTTACAATAGCCTCACTCCTGAAGAGGAGTGAGAACAATACAGTGTGTTACTTATGACTGTTACTTATACCTAATCAACTCTGTTATCAGTAGCTAATCTAACCTGTCCTGTAACTGTAATAACAAACTCGTCTTTCTCACTCCCCTCTTCCATACGTTTCCCAGATATATTAAGCCCGGGTATACAATCGCGATATATCATCATTCTCTTAATTATATTTTTCACGGTGAAATATTGTCGACAAATATTTTTCTTTAATTCATCATTCTGTTCATTCGTCACTTCAGTGGTTTCCGAGCGCCATAATACAAGACCAAACAACAACTAAATTATGTGCATTTTTTGGTTTCCTGGTCGATCCTATTAATCATATTTTTGTTGTTGCTTTTACCGAAGACCCCCGTTTCATTTATTCGGTAAATGGAGTAAAAGTATCTAACTAATAAAATAATCAAGTGTATATATTATAAATTATACAAAATTAGTTGTGTATTTAGTAATTACATCCAATTACAGCACAACATGAAATGGTCTAAACTAACAATTAACTAGGTTTAACAAAGCCGACCTAAATCACTCTAATTTTATTTTCCAAAGTTGATATGAGTTCGTGTTCTGGATATTAATAAAGCTTAATTTCCTTAATTATGAATTGCCTAAATGTGGTTTATTCCTATCACCACCTCCCTTCTATAACCCTTTACCATCATGTTTGTATTGTCGTGGTGTTTCATATCTGCCTCAGCCTTCACCACCCTATCCTCAGTCTTACACCTTTCATATACCTCAAGATGGTTTTACGCCCACCGAAGTTCTCTTTACACAAAATATATAAGATGTTGTTCATCTATCTCTCTCCATCTTTCCTCCCACAATTTACCTCTCCCATTATTTCTTCTCTCCGCTTTTGTTTCGTCATTTTTTCGTCATCAAATATGCACTCAGTCATATCATCACCGCCAGTCATTAAATGTAACATTTCCTAACTTTTGAGCATTCGCCTCCACATTCCTGCTTGCTAGGCAGTGCTGAGCTATGCAAACTACATCAGGATTTAACATTCCTTCGTTAACGTCTCTTTTTGTTTTCACTCGAGGGCTGCAGCACGCACCTCCCTCAGGCAATGATCAATAATAACACAGCTTACTGGAAGTCAATGCATCTCTCATAACTACTCT
>NW_024746161.1:6051974-6103021 GCF_018991925.1 Homarus americanus
TATATATGGGTGAACATGAGATAATCTAGGCTAGCGGTAAAGGCGGCTACAAGATAATGGAAAAACAGGGGTGGTGGGCGTAACCAACCAGGTCAAGCCAATCAAGGAGTATCTCGTCGAAACTCCCAATAAGGGGACGGCCTCCACAGGGCATAAATTTGTTATTCTTTGTGTGTTGTTTTAGTTGCCTCTTGATGTGTCGTGATGGATGTTGTGTATGTATAGGGACGATAAACTATACAATCAAACTATAAATAAATGTAACCAATCCTTCCTATAGTGACCTTACTGTACCTGCCCTAAGTTAGGTAGAGTTTGGTTATGTTATGGTAGGACATGATGCCCTTTAGTGACTAAAACACGTTTTACCATATATTTGTACCGACTAATTTCCAGCCGGTTATAAAAAAAATAAAAGGTTATGCTACACTTGGTTATAATGTAAAGTGCGCTTTAGGGTTTAATCAGACGATTATCCTCTCTCTCTCTCTCTCTCTCTCTCTCTCTCTCTCTCTCTCTCTCTCTCTCTATCTATCTAACTGCCTGTCTGTCTGTCTGTCTGTCTGTCTGTCTGTGTATCTCTTCCTTAATTTTTGTCATGTATCACCAACGTCATACTGAGTGCATGATACACCTGCCTCATGCCACAACTTCAGTCATGAACTACTAGTATAATTAATGTGTACTGGGTCAAGGTGTCAGTTACTTAAATGTTCATTCGTTGATCCGTAGAGTTATTCAGCCAGAATATCTTACGCGTTGACAGTTATAATGTCAGTCACCCATCACGATGACAGGTTGTTGACACCAAATTCGATTTCATACTTCTAAGCCGCAAGAAAAACATGTTTTGAGTCAAACGCAATCTACTATAATACGCTGTTGAGGGAAGAGAGAGGGTCCAGCATGGCACAAGACCTGATGGTCACAGCCCCAAAGAGGTTCACCACTTCTCAGGCGTCTACAATAGCACTTGACAGATGTTATTGCTGCTCCAAAAGTGGATATAATGTTTGTTTGATTGATTCTCCGTAGTCTCTGCCGCATTAACATAAACAACAGGAATACCACTATACAAAAGGCACATTGTCCAGTGTGGTATCTTTGGTGTGCTAAATAATATTATATTAAATTATAAATTACTCTTATACTTCACCTCATTAAGGGTATCATACTGATGACAGATAACCTTATACCGTACATTTAATTGTCGCGGACCTAGTCTGGCAGGAGAAATCTGCAAGGTATGATAACTGCGCGGAAGGTGCCGGCAGCGCGGTAACCTCGCCAGGTCTAGAAGAGACACCCAGGCCCAGCAGTGTTACGTTGAGGTATCGAGTGGAAGGTCATACTCCGTTGTTCGGGTGATACTGAACTATACCATAGTGCAAGTGGCACAACCTCTAATAAAGTTATCCTGAAAATTTATACTTAAATTCTTGGTTGTTAGTTTACTGTTTATCTTGATCAGGAAAGTGATAGAAACTTTTCCACTGAGAAAATAAGGAAAACTTTCGAAATGAACTTAAGAATGGCTTATCAACTTAAAAATGTGGTATAGTGGAGTACAGTGACAGGGAACTAGTCTTACACCTCAGCACTACCGGTTCGAGAAGATCAGAGTTTACAGTATCAGGTAAATTAATCAAAGCAAACCTACTTTATATAGCTTGAAGTACTTAAGATATTTTGGAACAAGTTTATAGTGAAATATATTATATCAGTCAAAGCTTAGATCTTAATATGGGTTGTTATAATGGGTGAACGTGTCAATAGGGAACGTCTTTTAAATACAAAACACTATGTCAGTTTTTACTCAAGACAACAGGGTTCTTTTGTTGTTAAAGATGAAGGTAAACAAATAGAGCTTGGATGTACAGTACCGTCATTACATATTGATAGTGAGCGCAGAGTGTGTTATTTATCCAGAATATAATTTTAACATAATAAAACCAAATTGTCGTAGATTACTGCAATTTTGGGAGGGCCAGCCAGGAGCACGTAAGGTGTTGTAGAGTTTGTATATATTCTTAAGGTGATAACTTAGTGAGTGGGAACATAGGCACCCATATGTGGTGTGGTCAGTGTTATCCACAGGCAGGTAATTCATTATACCTGGTCAGTACTAATTACCGGTCCAGTAACCTAACAGAACTCTCCATCATGGGTATTAAATAACCTTGGCCTCCGAACCTTATTACTAATACTTGGAAACTAACTAATTCCGACCTAGATATTATTAACCTTTGGATCGGGGCCTAACCTAACCTAATCTAATCTAACCTAACCTAATCTAACCTACCTATCTAACCTAATCTAATCTAACCTCATCTAACCTAATCTACTCTAACCTAACCTAAACAAACCGGGGATTAGCCAAGGCGCCTCACCTCTCTTTGATTTGTTCCTGGATTCCACTGGTCTCTGCGGAACCTCTTTATCCAGAAGTAAATCGATCAACCAGTGTTATAAAGTCGCGTCTTGAGGTAGGTGGTCCTAGTGATATTCAGAACAGGTGTGTGTGTGTGTGTCTGTGTCTGTGTGTGTACATATGCGTGTGGTTTTGTCTGTCTGGGTATGCGCACATGTGTGTGAGCAGAGGCGTGTAATGGTACAATTATGTGCTTTAAAAGTCTTCTGTATTTCTTGTGTGTGTGTGTTTGTTGGGCGCACACTTATATCAGTAAGGTTTCCACAATAAATTACAAACTATAATGAGGAAGTTAAGAGTCCTTATTAGATAGCAAGAACAAACAACAACAAACATCAGAAGAAATCAATTAAACAATAAGAGATAAAATAAAAATATACGCTACTTCAGGTGATAAAATAAAAGAATTATTATTATTTTACGCTCAAATAAAAGTAAATATATACCGCTCCAGCGAAGGAAGGATAAATTAATAAATATGCATATGTTCTTGCATAACGATTTTCGCCCCTGGAAGAATATATTCCCGAAAAAAAAAACAATTCATGGGAAGCCGACATTATTAGAACGTTGATGCTCACAAAGCTAGAGAAATATAAGGGGTATTACGATGTCACTTGAGGCTAAAGACAAAACGGTCGCTGGCCACAAGTTACCTCGCTGATGACGCAATATAGTGCCCGGGGAAAGTCGTGTGGAAGTTTCCAGCTGTCTAAACTGTGCTGGACCGACGTTTGTAAGTGTTGTATCTTTTTTCTCGTCTAGAAACTGGAGGAGATTGGGGGGGGGGGTGAGGCTGGTAGTGTTGGGTTGAGAATGTAAGGTGAATATTGTCTCTTTCTTCTCGTTTATGGTTACAGATCCGGTTTATGCCGAGACAAAAAAAAATAGAATTTCTACACCCAGCTTATGATAAAACATGAATAATAAAATAGATTGTTTTGAGATATTTTATGATAATGTCTAAAATCCAGCTTATGGTGTCATCTGGGGTTGAGTTACCTTCATTGGGGCACAGTTGTTAAGACACTCTTGTACCGTAGTGTACCTGAAGGAGGAGATTGTCAAACTCTTCGTCCAGTTTTCAAGAATCGCTGTAGTTATTGAGCACCTTTTTATAGTACTGGTAAAGACCTAAGTTTGCGGGAAATATTATATAGCTTCGTCGAAGTTTGGCCGATGGTCTGCCAACACGTGACGTTAACTACAACATTTGGGTTACTAGAGTCACATTTCATAGAATATTCAATATAATGGCAGTACCTTGGTCGTTACAGAGGGTCAAGTGTAATTATATCTCACGGTAGCTACGGAGTTTGTTCTGTTTCACGGGTACAGGTGTAGAGGTATGTCTACCTTTGCACATTACTCCACAACATTGTTTTTTCATATATCCTAATAATTAAATGGTTTAATGGAATATATAGCCACTTCATACAGTGTTGAGTCTACTAGGGGTCTGGCTCACTCAAGACCTTTTATAAGAGATGTCGACAAATTTTGCGTTGGGATAAATCACTTTGATATACGGAAGGTTTGGGTCTAAAGTGGCAAGGGCAGCGGGTCCATAAGACTTTGGACCGTGGCTTTACTAACACAAGTAGACTCACAGGTAGAGTGTTATCATAAAGTTCACTAAAGGACCTTCACTCTAGTAACAGGATCAGAGGCTTGGAAGAATAAAGAGAATCCTTAACCAGAATGAACATCCTAGATCGTTGCTATTTACCTTGTTTAATCTGTTAATGGTGGTCGGGATGAGGGGTAGATTTACAAATACAGTTTAGGATTTAGACCTTTAACGCACAACAGGATGGTGACTTTTAAGCTCTACAGTAGTACACGGTGTTGTGACCTTTAATACAAAAACAGGGTGTTAGACTTACAATTATGGACAGGAGGAGGATATCTGATATACAGTATTTTACAAGGGGAGTTTTATCTGTGGACGTGAAGGCACAGAAGTAGAGCGCAGCGTGCACACACTTGGCAGACAGGACCACATGGGAATCCCACTTATTCTAATAACAGTCTGCACTATGACAACCACGGGATCAACTTCTGACTGGCTTGTGTTTGTGAATATAAATGATATTGATCAAACTTTAGCATATATCTTGACCACGGTGTTTATATTTAAGTCTTTCTGTGTTGTTTTTATTTTGGTTGTTTGACTGTGTGTGTGTTTCTCTCTCCGGGACTTTTGAAATATACATGAATCTCTCCGACGTTGTTTTGCGGAACACGGAACTGTGCACAATCCAATCAGCAAAACTTTCATCCAAACCTGACGAGATTGCTGGAAATTGATTTGGAAATGAATTTAGCGGTTTGGAAATTCGTCGCAGAGCGTGAGTATTACCATGAGGGTGGACGGGTGGGTCAACGGGGCGCTGGACACGGGGAACCACGTAACTGTTAATGCTGTGTAATGTTAACTGATATCTGTCAAACTCATCGAATGTCCGATACTGAACCTGAGTCACGCGTGTGGCAGGAGGAAAGTTAATACAACTCCTATGTCAAAAACTGGTAGTGAATCAAGTGGATCTTTATCATAATAGACGCTATCGCTAACCTGACCTAACTCATCTGACCATTAGGATTGGGTCTACTAAGTAGGGAAATACTAATATTTGGGCTCCTTGGGACTACGGCCCATTAGGAATTGGTTCTAATCCTATAATTTTGAGTTTATTATGACTGGAAACCTATCAGGGTAAGGATCTCAGCTACCAAACGTCTTACACTGTGCCCCTGTAAACTCGCAAGGTATAATACATAACTGAACGTTCAAACATGTCTTTTATTTAAACACCCACGCAGGAAGTTCTTACTGCTGTTAAAAATTATGAATTGCTATTAAACATTTGCGTGTTAAAAGTACAACACAGAATTAGTACACTCGTTTGTTTTTATAATTTGTAAAGGCGATCGTCTCACGCAAATAATTTAAGCTGTGATGGTAATTTTTGCTGCAAAGTTATAGCGTACAGCTGTATGGAAGGTCTAACATCATTTTATAAAAGTTAAAATTGCGTCATAGTGTGGACTTGGAAGTTTAAAATATGCACCCGGCCTGCCTGGAGATTTACCACAGGGATGAATACTAAAACGTGCTTGTGGCAGAACACTTATGTTTAATAAATAGTAATATTATTAATGATAATAGTATATAGTAATGGTAATAATCATATACGGTATCGATATAATAATTATAATAATAATAATAATAATAATAATAATAATAATAATAATAATAATAATAATAATAACGCTGAAAATGTAAGCAACTTGGAAACTTTAGGGTGGAGTTTTGAATAAGCATCTGCCGGCAAGGTAGTGAAGCTTCAGTGTAAAATCTTTAAGATGCGTCTGCAGGCGAAGATGTAAAAAAAAAAGATTAAGAAGAAAGACAAGGAAGAAAATATCAACATACGTGAGGCAGCGAGGAAGAGAAAGTCAAGGAAGAAAACATCAACATACGTGAGGCAGCAAGGAAGAGAAACATCAACATATGTGAGGCAGCGAGGAAGAGAAAATCAAGGAAGAAAACATGAACATATGTGAGGCAGCAAGGAAGAGAAACATCAACATATGTGAGGCAGCGAGGAAGAGAAAGTCAAGGAAGAAAACATCAACATACGTGAGGCAGCAAGGAAGACAAAGTCAAGGAAGAAAACATCAACATACGTGAGGCAGCGAGGAAGAGAAAGTCAAGGAAGAAAATATTTACAAATACATCTGTCAGCAATGAATTGAAAAACCGGTGAGAAATTAGTAAGATACGTCTGGCAGTGGGGGAATGAAATTTAAGGTGAACTATAAGATAACTCTAACACTGAAACTGTTGTGATAACTTCAACATTATGCCTGACAGCAGCAAGTTTGTTAGGAAAGCACGTAAGAAATTAACCAAGACTACTCCTCCGACGTGGGTATATATTGTATATATAGATTTTTATTCACTCTTAGGTTGTTCCCATTTCGATAACTTACGTAGTTTTAAATCTATTATCAGTACTCCTCTCACATTCTTGTATAAACATCCCTCAGAGACAAGAAATAATTCAGGAGAAGGATTACAAGGGCAGTAAATAACGATAAAAGGTTAAGACAACACATGTTTACTCATAGTTACATCTTTATCATCTACACACATTGATTTATGCAGTACATGTGGGTTGTCAGGACTTGGTCAATGTTGTATATTTATCGTTTATATTTCTGCCGTCTTATACCTCACAAGACTAAGTGACGCCGAGGATCACACAAAACCACTACTGATGCCTTGATCCATGTACCTCACACACACACAGTCACTGGTAATGAGGAACTTTCATATATTAGCAACACCCAGCCACGGAAAGTAACTAACCCGTATACAACAGCTCAAACTAGGATTTATTTACAGACTGGCAAAGTGTGTCTGGCTGTATATGTCATGGAAAGATCTAGTTTAGACATGTATCATAGTTACATACAAAAGTTATATCGTAGAACATAATATTATTAACTGAAACAGAATCGTGGGGATCATCAATCTTGTCTTAAATTGGGTTTTCTTGAAATAAGCCTAATTGTTCTTATGCACGTACGGTATGAAAGATTCATTATATCTTTAAGCTTTCTCACACACACACACACACACACACACACACACACACACACACACACACAACCAAAACATCCGGGGAGGAGAGTGTACGGCCGTGGGCAGGATAGCATGTTTTATAAGTTGTTTGATGCCAGGCTGGGTAAACAGTATGTACCGTCGAACTGAAATATCTTCAAAAGTCGTATTCATAATTTTGCTTTATTATTTACAATAATTTCATTTCAAAGTATTTACATTATTAACCCCATAAAAATAGTTCCGATATCTTTATTTATTTGTTAACAAGGATGATAAAGGAAGGAGAGGAGGGTAAGGAAGACGTAGAGGTTGGTAAGGAGAAAAGGTGAGTCTGGAGGAGGGAATGGGAAAAAGGGAGAGAGAAAGTGGGGACAAATAAGGAAGAGGGAAAAATAGATGGGTAGGAGGACATCAGAAGGTCAGGTAATAAAGAGGGAGGAGGTTAAGAATGGAGAAGGTGTAGCTAGGTAGGTTGGGAGAAAGATTAAGGAAGAATAAGTTAGGAGAAGGTAGGTAAAAAGGAGGAGAGGTAGGAGGGAAGGTAGGAGGGAAGGTAGGTAGGAGGGAGGGAGGGGAAGATAGGTAGGAGGGAAGGTAGGAGGGAAGGTAGGTAGGAGGGAAGGTAGGAGGGAGGAGGAGGGAGGGAGGGAGGGGAAGGTAGGAGGGAAGGTAGGTAGGACGGAGGGTGGCTGGGGGAGGGAAGGTAGGTAGCGGTGGGGGTAGATGAGGGGCAGGGGTGAACTCACTGGCACCAGCGCCAAATTAAAACCTGATCAACGCGGCCTGGACTGTGAAATTTAAGTAGCTGCCATACCCTGAAATTGAGCTAATTAGATGATTGGTGATGCTGGGGGTGTAGCAGAGCAATTAAGTTGTTATTCTTGGCGAGTGGTGCACCAACATAAAATTTATATTCATGAGTTCGGACGTAAATTAAGCGATGTGAAACTGAATTGATTACATTGGTGTAATTTTGAACTGGCATAATGACCACCAACGTTTTATGAGTAGTGTTTCGGAATCTAATGATAAATTAAATTAATATAATAATAATAATAATAATAATAAATGACGATTAATTCAAGGAAATGATTCAAAATACCACTGGCCACCAAAACACAATGAACTTAGAAATATTACACAAGTCATTGCAATTCAAACTCGTGTGGTGAAAGTATTGTAACAATAGATTATTTATACAGGAAACATGTACAGCACAGTAAAACATCGAATACTTTACTATATTTTTGTGTTTTGGAATAATGACGATTTTTTTTGAGAGTTCATGTAACGGAAGAATAACACAAAGACTAAGTAATATTATACTATGCACAATGAACGATCCCGACGGCGTTGTTATTACAGTTTCATTCATTAATTTTTCGCTTGAAGATTCACTGTCACGGAATTTCGTTCATTTACAAACCTTGAAAGACCGTACGTGAATATCCAGATCTCTTATTCACATATATCAGTACCATTACATATTTATATAAACTTTACAGATACAGAAACCTATATCCTTTGTATCTGTTTAAGTATACACTATATATCTGAGTATAACCACAGTAGTATGATAAATCCTTACGATACCAGTAGTATGATAAATCCTTTACGATACCAGTAGTTTGATAAATCCCTTACGATACCAGTAGTATGATAACCTTACGATACCAGTAGTATGATAAATCCCTTACGATACCAGTTGTATGATAAATCCTTTGCGATACCTGTATGATAAATCCCTTACGATACCAGTAGTATGATAAATCCCTTACGATACCAGTACGATAAATACCTTACGATACCAGTTGTATGATAAAACCTTACGATACCAGTACGATAAACCTTACGATACCAGTAGTATGATAAATCCCTCACGATATCAGTAGTATGATAAACCCCCTACGATACCAGTATCAAAGTTGATTTACACATAGTACTTATACGCCTCGTAACCTCAATATTTGTGAAACATTTGCAGTTTTATAATAGGAACACAGGATAAGAAAACTGACCCTGACTCAGAGGAGTTGTGTATTTAAAACTGATGTCAGTGAGTATTCCAATATCCCACCTCTGGGTCGTGAATGGTGCCACCCTATCCTCTTGTGGCAAGAACCATCTATTGAAGTTTGATGCGGAAAAGTGGTAAAATATATTAACGTATTATTCATTTTAATATAATTATTAAATTGGAGAGTAAAAATATCAAGAAACGACAGTGTTGTCCGAGAGACAGAGAGAGAAAACAGACTGCTTGTAAAAAATTGCTGTGGTGTGGCTCTGGACTTGATGAAGCAGTAGCGGCCGACGCAGCAAGTGGCGCCATCCGTGGTGGGTTTCAATACCAACTACACAGACGTCACGGCGCGGTACCAAAGGCTATTTCTATTATATTAAGTTTGTTGCAATAATGTCACCATCCTCATTCCATGGCCAGTAATTTTCTCTCTCTATATATATATATATATATATATATATATATATATATATATATATATATATATATATATATATTACTTTCTTCTTAATTACGCTTACGCAGAACGTTAGTAAGACACGTGTGATCAACTACAATATAAAGGTAGAACAAGAGAACAAGACAACTTCATTCACCATTTACTAAAGTGTGGAAAGCGTACAGAAGTACATCTAAATAAAGGCAGGTCCCTGACAGATAAACAGTCGATGCCATAGTGTTGAAGAGTATTAGGTGTGGGACTGTTACACAGTTTACAGGAACCCCCGCCTCAGACACTTGCCAGAAAGGTCTGTATCCATTCTAATGCAAGTTTTAACAATATTACTATGAACCATAAGTCCACGTGGCGATACTTATAGGGCAAGGGAAGAAACTGATCATACTGTAGGATGGACAGGCTACCACACCTTTCCGTAGTCCTTCGATAGGCTGTAGGAAAAAAGCAGCAGAACATATTCTCTATCAGTAGTACAAGAGGAAGGGTGTACTACAGGTCCAGCATCAGGGAGAGTTAGACTACAGTAGAGAGTCAATAATATCAATGTATACTAAACCAACATGAGATGGAAACTGAATTGCAACATCACGAGCTAAGGCCAAGAGCCGTGTTATATGTTGGTTGATCTTAGGCTTTGGCGGAGGGTCACCTGGAGGGCAGAGAGGAATCACACATAATCACTCCGTATAATCTCCTCTTAAGTAAGAGATCAATTGCATCAAGAGTCCGTGCAATTCACTATAGGTAATGTTCGATTAGTTTGGAAGCCTCTGACAGGCCCAACCTACGAGTTCCTCTAGATTTTACCATCAAGAAAACTCCATCAGACCGCACTCTCTCTCCAGACCTCACTTGTTGTTCCTCACTCTACCCTCCTTTCTGATAGCCTCATTTGTCCTGCCTTCTGATGTCATTCTTCCTCACTTTAGTTCATATCTCAGGTAGCAGTCGATATATACAAGGAAAATTGGTCATCTAAAAATTAAAAAACCCTGACGTCCATTTAAAGTACGTTAATGAAGCTAATCCTTGCCCAGGTGACGGCATTTCCATCCCACAGTCTAAATTGTACCTCCATCTTGACGTCCCTACAGTGTTTTCCTTCCACCAGGATATTTAAGAACCTTTGATGAGGTCAGCGGCTTCACTTTCATAGGCTGTGGGTTTTCTCTGACAGACACCATTATCACTTTCTAAGGTCTAGTCCCCCCCGTGCTTACAGAACCGATCATATCCGTCGCCTCCAGCTCATCTACAGTGTACCTGCAAACCAGAATAGCATGTGTTTACTGATGTAGTTCTGGATATAATAGCTAAGCCATGAACTGTGGTGTAACTCTGTAACTATATATATATATATATATATATATATATATATATATATATATATATATATATATATATATATGTGTGTGTGTGTGTGTGTGTGTGTGTGTGTGTGTGTGTGTGTGTGTGTGTGTGTGTGTGTGTGTGTGTGTGTGTGTGGACAGTTGAAATTTAACCATTTGAGAGGTTTCGATTGCGAAAATTTTACAAAACACTTGAAGACCGTATTGAGAATTAATGCATGTAATATTAAAGTAAATTAAGCTAGAATTACACTGAGTATTTCCTAGAAAATATATTACCGTTCCACACTCCACCTGGAGCGTAGAGTGTGAGTGAAAGGGTACCGAGGGACCCTATTACCCACACACACGCACTAACTTCTCTTTATATAACATCCACTATAACAATTCCATATCCATAAAATCCGTGAGACAAACACAAGATCGGTAAAGTTGAATTAACGTTTTATTGAGGGCGTGTGGGAGTGACAACAACAAACCTGGGTCCACAGCTGCCTAGGGTCAGCCTAACATCTTGGATTGCCTGGCGAATACCACCAGGCATTCATCAAGCCTCACCACGGCAAGTCAGTAAATCCCAATGTAGTTTGTCCAGGTTGTGAGGGAAAACAGAAAACTGAGGAAAATTCATTGGAGAACACCATCAGCTTAGGGAGTGAGTGAGTGAGTGACTACCTCGCAGAAGACTCGAGTCTGGAGTGATTATTACTAACCAGTTGATGGTTTATAAAGGTTATAGCGGTATTATACAACTCAGTAATAGATATAATGGTGACCTTAGGGGATGGATAAGGAGGCTGAGAAACAAACATATGTAGGGTAGATGTTCACCAATAAATGAGAATTTCACCCAATTGTTATCAGTATCACCAAGTTATTTACAGATGGGAGAAACAGTAACTATTTTCTTAACCACTGTTATTTCTTAACATCCACAACCCATATAGAATCCAATCCTTTATAAATGGGCACCTAACTTTACAATTGGGGAAGTGAAGGCGGTCGAGTGCAGTACCGGCCATGCTAACTACTTGTGTACCAAACACATAAGGTGATGCATTAATAAACATCCTTAACTAATTCATTTTGCCCTAAAAAAAATTGATAACTTCTCTGACAGTTAACTTATATATACTGTATATATATCTCTTAGCAACAAAACCAAGAAAATAATTAAAGAAAACTTCAAAACGCACCATCAGCCAGTCGTCGTGCCCAAACAGAAAACAATAAGACCCCCACCGAGAAGATCCTTGTCGTGTGTGTGTGTGTGTGTGTGTGTGTGTGTGTGTGTGTGTGTGTGTGTGTGTGTGTGTGTGTGTGTGTGTGTGTGTGTGTGTGTGTGTGTGTGTGTGTGTGTGTGTGTGTGTGTGTGTGTGTGTGTGTGTGTGTGTGTGTGTGTGTGTGTGGGTACAATTTCACCTGCATGACAGACATTAAATTGTCTTGCTCGTCTTGTTTTTCAAAGTCTCCCTGTTAAATTTATTTTCTATTAATCATTGTAATTGTTTTCAATATTTCGAGTAAAACATTACGTGTTCGGGTTTATTTTGAAGGAAATTTAAATGAAATATAACTAAAACAAAATCTCTATATTGGTAATCCTCAGAACATTTAATGTTATTGTAAAAATGGATATTATGGACTTAAGTAACTAGATGTACTTGAGGTATAGTGTAAGGGTAATTACGGGACAGTCAGCACCAAGGGACCTCAAGTGTAAAGAAAAATATATAAAGAATGTCTGTCAAAGAAAAATAAACGGTAATAATACTTATAGTTCTGAAGAGTAAAATAAAACAAAAATGCATCAACAGTAAATTTAAAGTGTTAGAAAAATAACAAAATATACACACACACTCGACGATAATAAACAAGGACATTAATTATAAATTGATGAAACTATAGGAGAAATTATAATAGATAAAAGAGTTGTATCTCGTAATTCATAATTGTTGATGGACTGTGTAATTGCTAAATTATTCACGCGCTTAAAGACCTTACTTGTTGAAGGGCAGTAACGACATTGTAAAACAACAATACGAGAGTATTTTTTTTTTTTTTTAAATTGCCTGAAAAAAAAATTACGTACAGTTAAATAATTATACCGGTATGTATAAGAAAGGGGAAAATTATTAGAGGTGTTTTTTCCATTAGTATTTACCTTATTTCACCTACGTTATCTAACCAATGGCCACCCAAACTAGAGGTGACCATGCCGTGAGAAGGTCAGTGGCCTGTGTAGGATCCCTCCTTGTTCTTAATAGTCTTGTCTTGTGCTATTTTGAAGCCCAATACTGTTCTCGATTCCACAGCTTGACCTGGCAGGTACTCTTTTCCATTGGTCTTCCACCTTCTGTGTGAAGAAGTATTTCCTTATATTCGTTCTGCATAATAACTTGGCAACCTAACTTGGCAACCTTGAAGTTATCTCCCTAGTGTTGGTGGTGCTTGACATCACACAAAATGGTCGGGGCTCACATTTTTTCATCACTTTCAAGATCGTTCATGTTTGTATGAGGTCTGCACTGTTGTGTCTTGACTGAAGTATTGTCAGTCCTTAGACTCTCAGTTTACTTAGATTATCGAGATCAAATATTTTCAGATTCATCTTAGCCGTTATATGTTGCATCTTTTATAGGGATGTTAGGTCTTCCTGGAGGTAAGGTTTCCATGCCAGTTGGGGACGTTCAGGAGACATATAAAACTACAGAAACATTTTCATATTTTTACATTCGAAGGTACGCCTTATAATTCCTAAACCTCGGTTTGCATTTTTCACTGTTGCACCGCCTTCAGTGACTGATCTATCACAACGCCAAGACTTTTTCTTATCGACAGTGTCCAGTAACGTGTTATTAACAGAATAGTTGTGATTACAGTCATGAGCAGCTCATGAAGATTCTTCTGGATGGTTGCGACGTCGTCTTGACTTGTTACCTTCCCAAATATCTTCGTGTCGTCCGAAAACTTAACAATCTGGCTCAATATACTTCCATCGACCTCGGAATATTTCATTAGAACATCCCACTGCTAACGGATATCACTCCTAGCTAGACAACAGTAACGAATATTGAAAGCTGATCCTTAATTCCACCATGTTCAGAGATTTATTTATTAGGTACTTTTCCGTTATAACCACTATTTTTTTGTATTATATATCGTAAGTTAATCTTTCGTTTTAACTAACCTAACCGAACCTACCATAACCTAAGATACTTTAGGTTTGTTGAAAAAACTAGTCTACGATCTTAAACCAAAAGGCGCGGTTAGGAAAAGTTCCATTTATAATCTATTAACCGTAAAACATATGTGTGCAATAAAATGTCTAGTTAAAAAACGTCTTCGTACAGTTTCATTTTTCATCCATTGTCTTA
This sequence comes from Homarus americanus, assembly GCF_018991925.1. Lineage (NCBI taxonomy): Eukaryota > Metazoa > Arthropoda > Malacostraca > Decapoda > Nephropidae > Homarus > Homarus americanus. The sequence continues at coordinate 6,066,251 of NW_024746161.1, forward strand.
GACTTGTGGTGAAGACAACAGTTGCCAGTAAAGATCCCTCACACCTTTCCAGCCAGGGAAGACACGGTACCTCCCACAAGTTTATTGTCTTACTTTAGTCTAGTCTCTATTCAGCTTCTTCCTTTTATCAAGTCCTGTTGTCTGCAACGCCACAAGAGCAGCGTTTGAAGGTTCCTGCTTTGAAATTCAACTATTTTTGTTTCTTATTTTTTTATTTTTTTTTAACGAAATAAAGACATCTGCTGCACTTTTGCCTCAGGGCGAAGGAAGCACACAAAATCTTTCTTGCAAATGTGTCCAACATAGGTGTTGGGTCGTCGACGGTAGAATCTTACATAAGAGAGCTGGGCGGTTACCTTTCTTCACTTAATTAACTTATTCTTCATTCGGGAACGACTTAGTAGATACTTGCAAATATATATACATATATATATATATATATATATATATATATATATATATATATATATATATATATATATATATATATATATATATATATATATATATATATATATATATATATATATATATATATATATATATATATATATATATATATATATATATATATATATATATATATATATATATATGCAAGTAAATCACTGTAGGTGCGCGTGATCCAGGTATATGTGGACCCCCGCATTAGTTATTTTTTCTATGTGCGTCTCATATCAGTCAAGGATAGTGAAGTGGAGACAGTGAAGATTATGTAGTGGCTGTAGTGTAGATAGTGCAGTGGATATAGTGTTAGCTGATAGTGCAGTCACGGTTAGGGACTGCCTCTGCAAAGACAACCCCAAAGAAACATGTAAACAAATAGGCAACCGACAACAATCAACCCCCACCCCCCCCTCCCACACACACAAACAAACAAACACTCCCTCTAGTGCCGGTACAAACACTAACAAACGCCCGAGACGTCAACACACGAGTGAGGTCTTGTTTATTACTGTGTCGACTGTCTGTAAACCCTGTCTTACTGTTGGTCGAGAGATGTACAGTACTTCACGTGTTGGTCGTGTGTGAGGGAGGGAGGGGGGAGATGGGGTACCGACTAGGAGAGAGAGAGTTTTATCAAACGTTATATGGAATGTGTGTTTATGGGTTGTTCGTTTCAAGGTCAACAATCATAAAACTGGCATCACGGCCATTGGCTTTAAGGTACCGTGATACGTTCTGCTAATCTTGGTCTGAGTCTGATGCTTCATGTAGAATAGCTCATGAACACCTTCCTTGAGTACTAGGACAGATCTCATGTTGAAGCAGTCGTGGTTACCTTGTGAAGTTTTCGAGCCAAAGGTTCATGGTTCAAGGTGAAGGTTTTGTATCTTTATTCCTCAACCTTCAGGTCAGTGGTGATGGTTCATTACAAAGCTTCAGAGGCTGCAGGGGAAGTTTAAGCCACGGTTCATGGTCTGTGGTTCTCGTTCATGCTCCTCATGGCAGGAGTAAGTAGGTGTTGGTGGAGTGTTTACCGCCCGGGGCAGCTTTATGTGTTTATCATCAGGTCACGTCCCTGACAGCCGGGAAACCTGAGTTGCATCAGGTGGGAACCAAACATTGACGAGAGTTTTCTGGAGCTACTGGATATCTAGTGAGTGTGTTTGTGTGTGTGTGAGTAAAACATTCCGTACACGATGAATGGAACAAGTTACATAAAGGAATGGGAAGTTTGATTTTATATATATATATATATATATATATATATATATATATATATATATATATATATATATATATATATATATATATATATATATATATATATATATATATATATATATATATATATATATATTAGTACATACACGCGTAAGTAGAGTCTTGTGGAGGTTTGGTTAATACAAATATTTATATGCATTCTAGTCTCAAGCACTGTACGTATTAACCAATAGATTACAACTCTTTTATCCAGGTCATTGATTTACCATATATTAACTGGCTCGTTTCAAGATTAAACTCCCAAACTTGTCACAATTAATCTGCCTTAACAGTTTCAATAATCGAATAATATTATAAGATATTATATGATGTATTTTTGTCATAAATTGCCGCGATATATCAGGAAGGGAAGTTACGTACTCGATGGGGCAGAGAACTCAATATCATTCATACTCCACAATTATTGAGGCATTCATCATGAGTGACTCAAGGTACCACCCATTCTGGAAACATTTTTATGCTCAACGTCGATAAATTATGAAAATTAGTGATTACATATATATGTTTATATGTACTGTATTTAGTTCCTACTGTCAAAGTCATTAGTAGACCTCCCCTTGTTTTTATGGTAATGTATATAGACATTAGGTATACATTATACGATCAATATACTCGTAACATGGAATTAATTACTTATTAATTGGATGTATAATGGAAGTGACTATAACTATTAGTTGAAAGGAATCACATGCTCGTTCATAAGGTTGATATTCTCGCTCTTAATGGCAGCAACAGGTGGGTGGGCGATACATTTACTCCACATAATAAATGGTAATGAAATTCTCAGGCCTTACGGTTGTATAAATAAGTTCCAATAACGACAAGAATACATGAACAAATTATATCCCCCATCTCCTGCTATCCTAATTAAGTCTGCCTGAGTGTATGTCTCCCCACACTGGATCAAATATTCCCTCACAGACTTTAACCAAATATTCCCTCACAGACTTTAACCAAATATTCCCTCACAGACTTTAACGATGACGATTCCGATAATAAAGACAAAATAGAATCGATATAAAATAGTACGCAACAGGATGGGTTGAGGTGTCAGTTTTAGTGGAATAAAATCATCTTTTTCATTCGTAATCCTCATACTGTAGTTATTTGTATTACTTCAAGGAAATATTATCAGAATTAATACCAAATGGTATCCCCAGTATCAGTGACGTTCCAGGGATCAGAAGTAAAGACGTTATGAAAGGGTGGAACTTTTATTTCCCAATATGAAAGACTCACTCCCATGCTTTGATATTGCTTCAAAAATAATAATGAAAAATCGAAAGGAAAAGACAAATTCGTTCTTTATTTCTCTAATTAAGTAACCTTGAGTCTACAGATGGACACGTGTGATATTTCATTTCGATAGAATTTTACCTTGTAATTTCTTCTTCGTGCAAGTTCCGGGAATTACGAGAGAAATCTATAGAGAGAGACATTCTTACACCACTGACTTAACTACTTAGGGGCGACACTAATCAATACTTGGTGTTGGGCGGCACCTGTGATGTGTAAGAGGTGAAGGTGGTGGTGAGGGGAGAGGGTGGTGGTGAGGGGAGAGGGTGGTGGTGAGGGAGGTGGTGGTGAGGGAGGTGGTGGTGAGGAGAGGGTGGTGGTGAGGAAAGAGGTGGTGGTGAGAGAGGTGTGGTGGTGAGGAGAGGGTGGTGGTGAGGAGAGGGTGGTGGTGAGGGAGAGGTGGTGGTGAGGGAAGTGTGGTGGTGAGGGAGGGGTGGTGGTGAGGGTGGTGGTGAGGGCAAGTGCGGTGGTGAGGGGAGAGGGTGGTGGTGAGGGGAAAGGGTGGTGGTGAGGGGAGAGGGTGGTGGTTAGGGGAGAGGGTGGTGGTGAGGGCAAGTGCGGTGATGAGGGCAAGTGCGGTGGTGAGGGGAAGAGGGCGATGGTGAGAGGAAAAGGGTGGTCATAGTGAGGGGAAAGGGGGTGAAGGTGAAAGGTGTAGTTATGAAGGGCAGAGGGTGAGGGGCCTGTAAGAGTAGAGGGCAGTGGGTGACAGGTAGGGGCAGTGGATGGCAGATGAGGGGGATTGGGTGGCAGGTGAGGGGGAGTGGGTGAGAGGTGGCCAATATAACGTGATATATTACATAGAGGGGGAACTTGTGGGTCGCCGTGATAGATGGTGTTGTGGTTTGGTCGTGAAGGTGAGGGGAGTAAGGTCGACCCCTCATTAATGTGTACCTGAGACGGGAGGTGGACTGATGTGGAAAATATAACGGTAATATTTTTTCCTTATTAATTATCATTCATTTATAAAATAACATTTATTCGTCGTACCTGGCTCCTTCCGTATTATTTTTACATACACACACAATCTCTCTCTCTCTCTCTCTCTCTCTCTCTCTCTCTCTCTCTCTCTCTCTCTCTCTCTCTCCTAGTCGGTACCCCATCTCCCCCCTCCCTCCCTCACACACGACCAACACGTGAAGTACTGTACATCTCTCGACCAACAGTAAGACAGGGTTTACAGACAGTCGACACAGTAATGAACAAGACCTCACTCGTGTGTTGACGTCTCGGGCGTTTGTTAGTGTTTGTACCGTCATTAGAGGGAGTGTTTGTTTGTTTGTGTGTGTGTGGGAGGGGGGGTGGGGGTTGATTGTTGTTGGTTGCCTACTTGTTTACATGTTTCTTTGGGGTTGTCTTTGCAGAGGCAGTCCCTAGCCGTGACTGCACTATCAGCTAACACTATATCCACTACACTATCCATACTATATCCACTACATCCACTACACAATCTTCACTGTCTCCACTTCACTATCCTTGACCAAATTGAGGCGCACATAGGAAAAAAAACTAATGCGGGGGTCCACTTATATATCTTAATTACATTGTTATTATTGTTCTCTCTTCCACCACCTACAGGATGAGGAGCTCGTCGACCACACTGCTGTTGTTGCTGTGCGTCCTGCCCTGCCTCGTCCTCCACGCCCACGGTAAGTGCCCTACATCCTTATGTCCTGCCCTGCCTCGTCCTCCACGCCCACGGTAAGTTCCCTACATCCTTATGTCCTGCCCTGTCTCGTCCTCCACGCCCACGGTAAGTTCCCTACATCCTTATGTCCTGCCTGCCTCGTCCCTCCACGCCAGTAAGTTCCCTACATCCTTATGTCCTGCCCTGCCCCCTCGTCCTCCCTTGCAGTAAGTTCCCTACATCCTTATGTCCTGCCCTGCCTCGTCCTCCACGCCCACGGTAAGTTCCCTACATCCTTATGTCCTTCCCTGCCTACATCCTTATGTCCTTCCCTGTCTCGTCCTCCACGCCCACGGTAAGTTCCCTACATCCTTATGTCCTGCCCTGCCTCGTCCTCCACGCCCACGGTAAGTTCCCTACATCCTTATGTCCTGCCCTGTCTCATCCTCCACGCCCACGGTGAGTGGTCGTGGAGGACTCTCGAACCTCTAGCTTTCTTCCCTAACTTCCGGCTTTTTTTTTCTCCCCAGACAACTTTCCAATTTTTCTCTCTTTTCTTTCACAACTTGAAAATTAAAGTTTGTGAGTCTTCTTCCCCAAAGGTTTATTTTTTTTTGTTCATATTCTTTGAGTAATAACTTCAAAGTTTAAGGCTCTCCATATATTAATATTGAGTTTTATGATCAATCGGTGGAACTACAGTATCTTTATTTTGTACAACTGAAGTGGGGGCAGGAGATCTCTCTCTTACCAAGCCGGGGTCTGAAAATATGATTCGCTTAATATTTAAATGGTTTAAGTATAGACTTACTGAGTTGCACCCAGAACTATACTATGTTTGGTAATTTCCTCTCATACTTATATAGTTTTCTGTAGCCAATTTCATACAGCATGAGAATCTTTGTTACTTTTTCTCGGGGGGTCGAAGACACCTTTTATTTGGGCTGTTCTATCCTACCTGTATTTTATTTCAGGTCGTACTGAGGTCAATATACGGTGTTCTGTGTGTGTCTGACATATATTTTATCGATGTTATATTGCCATAAAATTCTTTGTTGTCTGTCTGTCTATTTTATATACTTGTATTGTATTGTCACAAATAAATTTTTGTATAGTTGAGGTGGTAAAATCAGTTAGCGTGTGAGTGTTCGCTGACAGGTAGAGCTGATGGTTGCAGTAGAGGGAGTGGTAGTGGTGCGGGGGGCGGGGGCGGGGGTAATGATCAATCAATACACGGGAGGGAGTAGTGGGGAGGAGCGGGGAGAGGCGGGTGAGAGGTGGCGATGTGGGGCAGGTAAAAAAGGCAGAGTCTCTCTCTCTCTCTCTCTCTCTCTCTCTCTCTCTCTCTCTCTCTCTCTCTCTCTCTCTCTCTCTCTCTCTCTCTCTCTCTCTCTCTCTCTCTCTCTCTCTCTCTCTCTCTCTCTCTCTCTCTCTCTCTCTCTCTCTCTCTCTCTCTCTCTCTCTCTCTCTCTCTCTCTCTCTCTCTCTCTCTCTCTCTCTCTCTCTCTCTCTCTCTCTCTCTCTCTCTCTCTCTCTCTCTCTCTCTCTCTCTCTCTCTCTCTCTCTCTCTCTCTCTCTCTCTCTCTCTCTCTCTCTCTCTCTCTCTCTCTCTCTCTCTCTCTCTCTCTCTCTCTCTCTCTCTCTCTCTCTCTCATCCTCCTCACTACCATCTCTCTCCACTTCTTGTCCTTCTCCTTCTCTTCATACTTCTCTGTTATCCTTCCTCTCCCTGACACTTCAACATAGCTCCACCTACCACCCTCCTCGCTTGTCCTCTCTCCCCCACTTCCCTCTTCCTCTCTTCTCTCTCCTCTTCCCTCATATATGTTTCCTCCTTCCCCTTTACCACCCACATCTACTCTTTCCCTCCTCCTTCTCTACCTACCCCCCCCCTCCCATCTAGTTACGTCAACTCTTATGCTCCTATACCCCTTTATTCTTTCCTCCTTCCTACTTCTCCTTTCCCCTCTACCCATACTTCTCCCTATCTCTCTATCTCCTGGTCACCTCCACACACGACTCCTTCAGTACTTGCAATGATCGATTCCTCTCCACTTTACTGACCCTCTTTCAAGTCCTCCCGTATCACAGTTTCTTCCCTCTTTTGTGTTTGACTGCTTCTACTTATTTATGGTACTGTGGGGAAATTTCGTGGTACTGTGGGGAAATTTCGTGTTACTGTGGGGAAAATTTTTTGTAGTACTTTGTGGGAATTTGTGGTACCTTGGGGATTTCTTTTTTTTTTTACTTTCAGTACGTACAGTATGTAAAGGAATATACGTACTTAGCATCCGTCCGTCCGTCATCTACCCGTAGTACCACCAAGCTTATTTTGCAAGATTACGTAATACATTTTCAGTGCAGAATTATGCAGTATTATAAGCTTATCTACATACACACAGTAGATGACATTTATATATTTTCAGAATGTTTATTTTATTTATTTATTTTTTTTTTTTCATTTAGAAAGATTACGCACGACTGATGGTGGTCTAGAGCCGTAAGACTTGGTGGGCTTGTTTATATGCATCCTTAGATTAGCAGATGACACTTGTAAACTCTGATTGTTGTTTGGATTTTATTTTTTCGTCACAGGTCTTGTTTTTTTTGTTTTTTTAGTGTTTGAGATTCTGGGATGAAAGGACGTGAAGTTTATATTTTACGACTTAGCCTGGGTAGTATATGAATACTTTCCTTCCTAACGACGTTGTCTTGGTTGTTATATTACTACACAAATCCGAGTGTGTCCTCCTACTTGATGGACTTGCATGTAAACTACAAGATAAAGTCGTGATAGTTACGATTTTGCACTTCCAGTTTATGAACAGATACGCGCGCTACCAGGAGATAAGTTGAAACAATTATGGCTTTATTATCTCCATAGTTTCTGGGTTTTTTTTTTTTTTTACTGGCTTCAAGACTCACATGTACCGTCACCCTCAGCTCTCCACGGGCGTCACCGGCGACACAGGCACCACGACCGACGGTTCTTCGAGACCCAGCAGGAACACAGTAGCCGCGGCCACACCCACCACCGAGGCGACCACCACACACGCCCACACAACCTCGTCGCCCACAGCCACGTCCTCGACAACTCCCTCAACGGGTTAGTCAGACATTCACTTCACCTCTCTCTCTCTCTCTCTCTCTCTCTCTCTCTCTCTCTCTTGACTGACTGACTGACTGACTGACTGACTGACTGACATATATATATATATATATATATATATATATATATATATATATATATATATATATATATATATATATATATATATATATATATATATATAAATAATTCATTCTCACATCTCCATTTCGGGGAAAAATTAACGTAAGAACCTCTGAGAATCAGGACATCGCTTTTATATATACAGTACACTAGAAAAGACTTTAGACTGCCAAGCGATGTAGAGTCTTCAGGAGGTAAACTTTAATTAACCCTGAACACCTGCTCCTCTTTTCTCCCATACAGGAACCGGGTGACGGAGGAACCCCACAAGACGAGTCATGGGATAGGAGGTGCCGGGTCACGATGGGCATTGACCTACCAGGGGGCGGCGCACGAGTCCGCGGCCATCAATAACACGGTGTCTAACGTGACGGCGCAGCTGGGGGGCGCCGCCTTCCTCCCCTGTAGAGTGGGCCACCTGGGCGACAGACAGGTGGGTACGCTACTCTTTCCCATCCTCCCGACCACAGCAAGGAGAGAGTCGAGGGAGAGGATGGGTGGGGAGGGGATGGGCGGGGGAGGGGATGGGCGGGGGATGAGAAGGGGGTGAGAGGAAGGGAAGGGAGTGAGGGAGATGGAGAGGGGAGAGGAGTGGGGGAATGGTGGGGGTGCTGATGATATGTCAGTCACGTAAAATACTGGAAATGGTGTCTTTTTTATGTTCTGTATTCCCTTCTTCCTTTTCTGGCTGTCTTTCCGGTAGTGTTTACCTCTTTGTTTCTCTCTCTCTCGTCTTGTTTTCTTTGCTTTGTCTTTTTTATCCTAGAAGAGATATGTATTTGTCGAAACTTATATCAGATCTCTTCACGTTCAGAAAGTATCGATACTTGAAGGTCAGACTTTGATCAATTCTTCCCTGATAACTGTGCTCTTGGTCTGAACCGATGAAGAACATTACCTGGGGTGATACACCGTATATTTTCGATAACTCTTGAATATATTCTTATTACAAAAATCGTATATATATCTTCTTTTTTCAATTATCGTTTATCTTCAAGTATAATTTGTACTTTAATCTATTAAATTTTATATTTTTATTTATTTGTTCTGATATAAAATGTATTATAATTAATATTGTCACAAAGAATCTGGCCATCATCTGGTGTGCTCTCTCTGGCATTACTGCAATTACGATCAAATCTTACTGAAGAGGAAGTATTAAGTGGAACAGGCGTCGTGATCAGCTTATATAAATATCTAAGATAAAGTTTTCTTCTTTTTTGTTAATGCGGACCTTGCATGACAGGACCTGACCGAACCATTCCCGGAGATTGACGTTTAATTCCGTTTTTGTGGGTGATGGATGAACGTGTGAGGTGGAGGTGGTGCTGAGAGAGGCGGAACTTACACTCACTCTACCTAGGTTCGCTACACTTGTATTATATTTTACTGAACAATATTTATTATTTTTCTTAATATGACAAGAGCTAAATTATATCTAAATAGCTTTGGTGGTGTCTGGCAATGGCGCTGAATGACATCAATATTTGATGTTGGGTAAACAAAGGCCGACTAGAATCAGGGATCTTAGTGACCTGTCAGATGTAGGTCAGGGGAGTTTATGACGTCATGGCAACAACAACTGTGTTGAGAGGCAGCTTATAATTATCTTTTTTTACGTTTGAAATAGTTTAATAGTGTGTCACACACACACACACACACAAACACACACACACACACACACACACACTATGGTAAGGGTCGTATAATAACTCAGTAAATACGAAATGCTTTATTTTTATTCATGGGAACAACTGTAAAAAACCTCGTTCAGTTTTCTATTGAACAAGAAGTGGCAGGACATTATTGTTTAGTGTTACCTTATTTTGTTTTATTTCTCTAGAGTTAATTGTTTATTGTCTCTGTACTGTAAGAACGAAACACTTCTTAATAGTGTATATTATTCTGCTTGAACCTCCAGAGTGACTGTAAGAATATAGATAAAATTCGCGTCCATTAAGATGACAATGTTGCCTATACTTCGATATTGCAATAAACCTCGGGATTTATTATTGATAAACCAATAGACATTATTATATCCAAATAGTTAAAAATATCAATACTCGACATGATGAAAATTTACGAATTGATTACGTCAGACAACTTAGTCAGCTGATCAATAACTATGGGAGAAAGCCACAGCATTTTGAAACAGGTTTTACATGTAAGATTCTGACAAAATATTTTTCAGCTGTAGTGTGTGACAGAGGGGGAGGGGGCGACCTGACCTAAAATTCAAATACATATATTTGCTCGAAATGAGGCTAAAAACTGTATGTGTGTATGTGTGTGTGTGTGTGTGTGTGTGTGTGTGTGTGTGTGTGTGTGTGTGTGTGTGTGTGGCAGGTCTAATGGAGGACATCAGTATATGACAGAACAATACAAAGGAAGTCCGGAAGCCAGTGAGTGACCTGTCAGAGAGTAGGAGACTTTTACGATGATAAACAACTATTTTTATCCTTAACTATACCAGGACATGATGAGAGAGAGACCTATTAAAACGACATATATGGAGGAGCAACACCTGTGCTTATGAAAGAAATTCAAATAAGCCCAATGACACGCTTTCAACACAAGGGATATATACAATACACTGAACACTGAGCCTTGGCACACAGAGTGACCCTACATTATACTCGATTACCTCCACTTCCCTAAGTCAGGTACCCACTTACAGTTGGGTTGACTAGGGGTGGCCCGAGCGCTATATCTTCTCGCTAATCCTTGGAGAGAATATCATCAGATATAAGGAAAAAATATTATGAATTTGCTTGTTTATTTTGTTTATTTATGCATTTACCAATTCATATTTTATTCTTTTTTTGTTTTTTACTTTTCTTTCACACAATATAAATGTTTTAATTACTTATTAGGTTGAACTTTCACGACACCCTAAAGCAAAAGCTGAAAAACCCTTTTATCACACATAGTCATATAGCTGATCTGTCATCAAGTTAGTGTTAAGAGTAAATCACATTATTACTGGATTGAATTAAAAATAAATCGTTATAAATAAATACCAATATAAGCACACATTTATATGACTTCCATGTGGTGATAGTGTCATAATGGTGATGCCTTGACTTAGATTATACTTAAAGTCTAAGTAAAAACTATCAATAGGTGAGAGTAAACAGAGAAACAACGACACCACTGTAACTATCTGTTTCTCTACTACAGATCTCATGGATTCGACGGCGGGACTGGAGTGTACTGACTTCAGCCGAGGTCCTCTACACGCTTGACCGTCGCTTCTCTGTTCTACACGTGGCCGGCACCCAAGACTGGACGCTGCACATCAAGTTCGTGGACGTGACGGACAACGGCACTTATGAGTGTCAAGTGTCCACGGGCACGGGTATCATCTCCTTGTTCGTGAACCTGGAGGTAGTAACGCCTGAGGCCCACATTCCCGGCCACGGCCAGTACCATGTCAACCGTGGCTCTCCCATTACACTCACCTGCATCATCGACAAGGTGAGAACCCACCCTTTAATAATGCTTGCTAGCTCAGTGTTGTGCGCATGGTAAAAATTACGAGGTCAATCTTTCTTCCACGTCTTTCAAGGTTTTAGCAAAGTACACCGATAAGGCACACCTCCGGGTATGAGGTCTGACCAGGGAACACCAAAAAGGTTCAGATACACAGGAAAATCAGACTTGCTGATATTCCATGTGCAGCAAGAACAGTTATACATATCATTAAGATTAATTCCGGTATTTTCCTGTCACTAATTAGGTCAGGTTAGACACGTGTGCAACATAAAAAATAACTCAAGTAGTTCTCTATGTATCGCCCAAGTAAAAGCCTGAACATTGTACGTAAGACTGGACCAGGTATGGTCATTAGTAGAACAGGTGTGTCAACTGTAATCATAATTTTAGGTGATATGTTATAAATGATCTCTGCTAAGGCACCCACATCTTCCCAACATCCTCACAACTCCCATCTGTGACTAGGTAGACCCTCATTGCTTTCATTACCTGTCCGTCATTGACTGCCATGTGCACTAATGACTCCATCACGCTCCAGAAATATGATTTTCCCCAGGATAATTTTCTATTCTGTCGGAGAAAAAAATATTAGACCAGTGATACGGTTGGGCTTCATGTGATGCATTTATTCTGGCAAAACACCTAACCCCCACAAAAAATCTTTAAGCAAATAACGCTTTTTTTTTCGTTCGTATCATTTTCATTTAAGAAATAGCATGAGTTAATGATGTATTAAAGCTCCATTGCTGTAAACATGAGGGAGTCAGTGTATAAAATATAGTATCTATAACACTCGCTCCCCCTGCGTGCTACTGACTTATATTACACTCTCAAGCTGATACCGAATATTTTGTTCATTTACTCAATACAATTCAATAAGCCTGATCTAACCTCATTTAACCATTTAACCATTCCATGAAATTATCCGAAGCGCATAATTACCCTTTCCTGAGATAAGTCATTTAACCACCGGGTCGACCCGTACATGTTTTGTTTACTAAATGACATTGAGGAGCTACCAGGCCAACAATCTGGGATATTTTAAGACAGAAGCTGCACACATTTGTTAATATTGGACTCAATCAACGTCAGAAATTGAGTCTGTTGGAATAAAGCATGTTTTGGTTTGGAAGCAAATTGCAAATTAGTTTTTAATTGTCATTTCATCCTATTTTCTCTGACATGTTGCTCTCACCTTCTGCAGTAAATGCAGCCAAACAGTGTCCTAAAAAAATAAACTAATCAAAAGGAAAAGAGTATGAAAAAGTAAGCTTTACCGACAAGGCGCATCTTTGACTCGAGGATCTTCACACATCTGTTGATTCTTACATGTCTGAGACTTGTCACTCGTCTCAAGATCCTTACCGCTAGACCAGAGAGTAAATAATCCCAATTGGTTCTCTCTAAATACTGTCTACGTGAAAATGTTCTTATCGGTCAACTGATAATGGTTTTGAAACAGAGATGTTGGTTGAGGTATTGGAGTCAAACCAAACAATGAACCGACGAGACATCTCTATTTTAAAATGATGCAGAGACTTTTGATAACCATCATCAGTACTTATAAAAATTAAACTGTGACATTGGGAAATAAAAGCTAGTCTTGGCATATATATATATATATATATATATATATATATATATATATATATATATATATATATATATATATATATATATACTAATAACTTCGTGTTTTCTTTCCTTGTGGTTATCAGCATATACCTAGATCACGCACCTACAGTGATTTACTTGCATATATATATATATATATATATATATATATATATATATATATATATATATATATATATATATATATATATTAACCCTAATGGACAGTCATGGTTATGAGACGTATTCTCACTTTGAAGTTCTAAATATTTTGTATTATTTATACAATTTGAGTAAATAGATATTTTAGCAAAACTATTTAATATAACAGATCAAACGATTGGAAAATTTTTTTTAAAAATCGACTTTTTAGTTTTATAATAACTGATGATGGAGACACGACGCTCCTAGACGATTGGAATACAGTACAATACAGTACAGTGCAGAAGGTGACTCATATAATTATTGGTCTTACTCGTCCTTACTGAAAAAAAAGTTTCCCAAGCGACTTACTTTTCTTTGCTAATATTTTTAACCGTTTTCATTTTCCTGGAGGAACAACACACAATGGCACTATTGTTTCATTGAAAAAGACTTCTAATGGCTTTCTTGAGCTATCCTTGGAGGTATTGTTTACCATATGATATCTAAACTATGGTATCTTTTAAACAGTTTATTGTTTAATAAGGTTGTTACCTCCTGGAGCATATATATTTTTTAATTTGTAGTGCACATATACTGTATACCAAAAGTGTGCAGTGAGTTAACATGGGATTATCTGAGTGATATCCTATGGCCGGTAGTCACTTGAGACGTGAGTGTAAAAAAGAAGAAATATTTTCCTCTTGAAGAAGGTAAACTAATAAGATATATCTTGTCGTGTCCTCAGAGCCCGACACCACCGCAGTACGTGTTGTGGTACCATAATGACCAACTACTCAACTATTTGCATGACCGCCCTGAGGTCACTATCAACCTTGAGGAGAGCAGGAAGGGCAGCGCCAGTTCGGTGAGTCGCCTGGAAGTGAACAGTGCCAGCGACAAGCATTCCGGCAACTACACCTGCGAGGCAGCCAACACCCGCCCCGCCTCCACCATGGTCTTTGTCACTGAAGGTAAATTAGTAAACATGGCAGCGAGGTACCTTAAGTGGTGACTAGTCAGATGGTTTTCAATCCTGATAAGTCTCACCCTAACAACAATCACCTTGTAAAACTTGACGTCTGGTAGGAAGAGGCTGAGCTTTGTAAACACCCTGGAGTTTAATAATGATAATAATAATATTATTATTATTAATAAGTGTTTTTTATTTTTCAATAACTGAATTATAATTGTATTATTATTATTATTATTATTATTATTATTATTATTATTATTATTATTAGTAGTAGTAGTAGTAGTAGTAGTAGTAGTAGTAGTAGTAGTAGTAGTGGTGGTGGTAGTAATAGTAGCAGTATAGCTTATCAATAAACAAAGATAAGAACTGAGTATAGAATCACACTTAATTTTCAAGTGACATTAGTAGAAGATGTATATAAGAGCGTTTCATCGAGCTTCAGTTTACGGTCTGTAGTGTTGTGGTTGTGAGGTCGATGAAGCGATGTTGACCACCTGAAGCTTCACAATATGAGCTAAAACTGTGTCTGTTGTTGTATAAAATTACCTGGCATTATTGGCTGTAATCTTAACACACACACACAATTACATTATTGATTTGTTATGATTCTGTAATTTTGGGTTTAGTTCGCTTTCTGTATTTACTTTAAGTGTCTCACGTGACCTTCTCACACAGGAGACAAGACGGCGGCGGTGCAGCGGATAGACTCAGGTAGCGTAACTGTGCACGACACGGCGCTGGCGTTGGTGTGCGCTTCTCTCACTTACGTCGTCTCCGTCAGATGAACCTCTGGAGGCCTCTCGTTCCTCCTCCACCTACTCACATTGCTCCTCTTCCTCACCGCTCGATAAGAGTCATCCCCAACTTCCCTCTCCTCCTGGGCCACCACTAGAAATTAAGGCGGACCATTGTGAAGTAGCTTCCCCACAAACTGAACTGTCGGTCATTTAGTGTGTAGGTCACCTCATGCCTCTTGGTATTATCAGCGGCGTGTGGTATTGTTTATATATAATGTATAGCTAAAGCTTTAAGCAGTACCTCAATATGAAACTAGTGGTTCAGCCTCGAAACAATGTTTGGTGATAAAGCAAAGTGCGTTGTGATAAGCGCAAAAGCCGAGACCTGATCACTGTTTGTTCGTGAAAAATAAATCGGCAGTTTTTTTTTATTATTTATGATATTCCGAGTAGTTGTACATATCCGAATTCGGGCATATCATTTAATTTCCACGAAATTCCTTGATTTCAATGTTAATCACCACTGGGGCCACAGCCAAGTGGTATTTTGTCTTGAGTTTCAAGAAGAAACAAAGAAACGGGCGGAGTTTGAGTTTTGTGTTTGTGTCTATATAGTGACTCTGAAGCACAGTAAGAGTGTGCTTGTGAGTGGGCGTAAGTGCAAGGGACTTTCCCCTCCCCCAAGACAGTTAAGTGCGTTAATAGCAGTAAACGCAAGACAACTTATTCACGTGACCTTGTGACAAGGACCCAGTGGCAAGTTCATAACCATGGATGAAAATACAGCCATTTTGTGTTTGATTAATCAAATAGCGTTTAAAATAAGTACCAGGAGTGGAGGAAAGCTTACCTTAAAAGACAAATCGAATACAAACTTGGTACAAAGCAGACGGTATTCAGTTCAACATTATCATGCTTTTTTGGTGTATGTGTGAACGTGAGTCTAGTAAAGGGAGATTACCGGGAAAGACGAAAACATTGTGTTTCCCTGGTCCTTCTCACAGCTTTTGAACTTCCTGCCACCACACGACTGTCATCGTCACCATCATCACCTGTTCTCCAGAAAACATTGAGTGTGACGTGTATAATATAATTTCCAGACTTGGAGAATTCGGTACATCTTTGAAGAACTTAAGGCAAAAAATGCAATCAGTCAAATACTCGTAATCTTCACTCAAGGAAGAGAAATACTGGAATGTGAAGAATTTTTATATATTCACAGGATCATTTGAAAAATAAACACTTCCATCTAGAGTGTAATTACTTACAACATGGACGCCACAACATGCTACACAGGTCGTGAATGATGCCAACCAGAACGTCATATGCAGCACCGACCAGAGTGCCAAGACCCTGGGTGGAGCGTGGTCTTGCCTACGTAATTTTTACCCCCTTCTTTCCTGTGGAAGTCTTACATGTAATTTAGCTATTAACCAGACTGGAACTATATATTTTCGTAAATGCTCATGTAAATTTCCTGTTTAGGATGTAATTTGTGTTTTAAAGCTTTTCCTCTTGAACTTAGTATAGATATAAACAGAAGAAATCAAGAGATTTTTGTAATATTGTAAAAAATAATTGTTGGAGTGGTTGAACAATTGCAGGAGACTATAAGGCATTTGATCTGTGTGTGTGTGTGTGTGTGTGTGTGTGTGTGTGTGTGTGTGTGTGTGTGTTTACAACATTGACGTGTGTCTGTTACCTATATATTGCTTTATGACAGTAGAACACTAACCAGCGCGGAGGAACACAAACGTGGAGCAATGCATAGGAATACAACTTGTGTTTAAAATGTCTTCATATTCTAATGTAGCTCATGAAAATCAACTAAGAGATTATCTAAAAAAAGAATAACACAACTTCAAAGGGTAATTATTTGCTATTTATGAAAACAGATGTAGACTAAGACATTTAATCCTCCCTCAAACAACTATACTGACGTAATATATTCATTAATATCCTTGACAAATATTCAAAAAACATACGTTGGCTTTCTGGATGTCACTTGTTCACAGACTCTACACACCAGGATGACAACAACGTTTTTGTCATACGGACAGTCAAAAATAGTCACTGTATTTAAGTATATAATAAGAATACGACTGTCTATTTACATTAGAATTAAGCCTTGGAAAGGTTAGGAATATACCTGGGACTCTCGTATTCCTCTTTAAACGAATTTGGTGGAATATTATTCTGGGTATATAGTAAACCAAATGACATTATGTTTTGGCTCATCCTGGGAAAAAAATCAAGATCACCCGATTTAAATCCCTGTTTTAATCATCCTGGGGAACATTTGGATAATGCTGGGAAAAAGCACTTCTGAATATCACAAACACAACCCTGGTCTGATTATACTGAAATGATAGTTATCGGCTAACTGAGGATCGGGGCCTGAAAGAAATCTTCACTTCACACGCAAAACTAATCTTTGACTGACATTCAATAGTCGCATTAATATTAACAGTGCGCGGTACGAGTTTTTTCTGCACATCAAAAATGTAAACAATAAGAATCCTTCACTGAGATCCCAGACACAATTAACCCGACATGAAGACACTAAAAATTTGATATCGTTAGTCAGAGCCCCGACAGCCACTCTTCTTAATAATGAAATATTCCTTCGTTTCTATCAACACACCAGAAGCTTATATTATAACGCTCGGTTAACATTTTGATAAATGAAAGTTGTCAGAATGTTCCTTACTGCATTTTTTTTATTAATTTAAGAATGTTTGTCTTCGGGACATAGACATAATATTCCATGAAAAATATTACTGATTCATAACCAAAAGTACTTAATGGTTTTTGCTCATGGTATTAGGTATTAACTTTTGATATGACAATACAAGGCCGCCAGGGGGACAAATATGCTTACATCCCTGTCTACACCTTATTCCTCTCAGTTTTATTTCCACTTGAATATCAATGATGAATATTGAAACACTAATGTTGTTAATGTTTAGTATGACTGCTGAGGATGGTAGGGGTGTCAGGACGTGTATGTTGAGGTTGATTGGTAAACAAACAAATACCGAAGACATATTAATCAGGTGAAGTTCAGAGTATAATATGTATATAAATCAGCTACCTAAATTGTATTTTTTTTTGTCATTTCTGTTGTATATCATATATCTAGAATATAAATACATATAAATATATATAAATCGTTGTATTATGTGTTACTGTGTTGGTTGTTCTCAGTAGACCTAAAGATTTTGGTATGTGTTCGACGGTGACAGACGTCAGTTAAAATCAAAATCTTCGTACCATATTTTTTTTACTAAATAATGGAAACTTTGTTACTTGAAAGTTTATATTTATTTTTGTCTACAGATTACTGTTAAGTAACCACCAGTATAACTTACATAATGAACGTTAGGTATTTGAGTTTCCCAGTGTATTTAACAAGTGTCTTACATTACCCACACACCACACACACACACCCACACACACCCACACACACACACACACACACACACACACACACACACACACACACACACACACACACACACACACACACACACACACAAAACACATTTGCAGACAAAACCACGAGAAGTGCTTGGATCCTTCTGTTTCCCTTTGTAATTTGTTATATATATATATATATATATATATATATATATATATATATATATATATATATATATATATATATATATATACCTGTATATATATTAGATCTCAGGCGAGCCAGGACGTCAAATCTTCAGTTCATCAGGTCACTGGCTTCCTTACTCGCATGTTCACGACATAACTGATTACACTTTAACTCACAGACACACACTGAACACATCTTAACGTGGCCAGAGAACATCTCACTTGTCCGTGCAATATACAGAGAGGTGCTCTACCACGTCGCTCTGTTCAAAGGTGTAGGCTACACGCCGTAATGTGACAGACACATCTACACCGTGTGCAGTACTATACATGCTCCCAGAGTGATGGTTTTGACCACACACTGTGTACAGTGTGTAATGAGGTGGACACCTTCGGGTGACGATGCTGGCGCCCAGAGCACACCAGAGGCGACTGATTAGTGTGACAATATGAATGCCGAAGTTTTATCGTGATGAGATATTGGTGTAGCGACGTATTAGTGTGACAAGATACAAGTGTGATGGCCTTAGTGTGTCAATAGTTACACGTTACGACAAGTTAGAGCGACGATTTGTTAGTGTAAGGACGTTTTAAGGTGACATGTGAGACAACGTGTTAATAAGTCGACGTGTCTGTACGACCACGTATGTGGCGACGTGTAATTAGGATGATGATGGTGTGTGTGTGTGTGTGTGTGTGTGTGTGTGTGTGTGTGTGTGTGTGTGTGTGTGTGTGACTGCATTAGCGTAAGGCATGTTTGTGTGACAATGTGCCAGTAAGAAGATATGAATGTAACAACGTTTTAGTGTTACTATACGACTACTATATGATTCTGACGACGTGACAGTTTAACGACGAGTAAGTAGGATGATGTGGGAGTGTGCCAGTGTGACGACGTGTTATTAGGGATGTGTTTGTAATACAACGTGAGTCATCACGTGTTAGTGTGACGATGTATTGGAGTGACAATGTCTCAAATGTGACGATATGGAAGTTTGACGACCTTTCAGTGTGTTGGTAGTGTGATGGAGTGTTGTCTGTGTGAGCTCTTCAATCTGCTCACAACAAATTATTTTATTCTGTAAAATAAACAACAAAAGGTTTCCAATGTATTGACCAGAATGCTCTCTATGTTCTATGTCTTGAGCAAAGATGGACAATGATCTGCAGGGGAGTCCGAGAAATGTCTACCTGAAGGGGAAAAATGTTACACAGACACACACAGACACGTGCATAAGCAATACCTCCACCACACACACACACACACACACACACAAATGTCTTCATAAACGTACGTATACATGACAACACCACAGTTACATATACAACATGTATACATTCAAACGATCAGATAAGAGATGCATACAAACACACACAGTACACACATGCTCACAAAATACACGCAATACATACACAACACACGCAGTACTCAACACAAATACCCAGAGTACACACACACACACACACACATACTCAACACAAACACGCAATACACGCATACTCACACGAATACAAAACATACAACACCGTCTAATAACATATACTGACCAATGTCCTTCTCTTTGGGTAGAGAATTTTCGAAAACTCTTTACATGAAAAAAAAAGACTTAGTGTCTCCGTTGAGTTCTCTATTTATGTAAAAACAGCTATCACATAATATGGAGTTATAGTTGTGTATGAAAATATACAGAGAATTATAATAAATATTTGTAACTATGTGTTTCTCTGATAACCCTATCTTGCTTGTGATAATGACTGGTACAGTAAGTACGGTGAGTGTTAGTGACGGGTTCATTATTAATGCAAAACACGAGAAAAGCAGAACAATTGGTGGGTGAGTGAGTGTAACATTACGACCAACTAATCAAGGAATTGGCCTTCAATTATGCAAGGAGTTAAAAAGTCTTTTAGATAATGTTTTGTTTAAGTAAACGACATACTGTATTACACAAGATCATGGAAACAATAACATCAACAAAACAAGGAATTGTACAATAGGTATATACTGTATATACAATCAAGACTTAGTTTAATATTTTATTTCACTCTATTTTATTTTTTTATTTATTCTTTATATCCTTTTTGCACACATAAGTACACAAATTGATGAGTCGACACTTTTATGGTGATATTACTACAAAAAATGTGTTACATTAGTTGTTTATTTTATTTTTCAGCCACAGACGATCAAGTTTCGGCTAGGTTCCACTCTACAAATATTAAAATGTCGAAAGCCATAATTTCAGAACCGCGCGTTTATCACGTGATACAAATGGACTTAAATTGGTATTTTTTTCTATGGGGAGCAATTTTTTTAGATAATTTTAATGACCCATAAATGTCATCACTACAATCAACGGCTGTAGATGATTACCAGAGGCTTCATGGCCCGTTAGGGTATACAACACACTGAATACTAAAATAAAGTTTGGTACCATTTCACGTCTGGGTGGACTGGGGGTGCCTCAGACGCGATCCAGAGACCTCTAGGATAGGAAGCAACTAACGGTCCAGTGGTTCTTAACCTGTTTTGAGTCACGGACCCCTTTGAGAATCTGGTGAAAGCTATGGACCCCCTCCCTAGAAAAATGCACATAAAAACATAAACACAACTTTGCATGCAATGAATATACTTTATTTTATTGAAAATTCATTGCCTCATACTGTGCTTGACATACACTGAAGCCCATGGACCCCAGGTTAATTTACTAACCGAAGACTTTTAATGCAATCGATTCAAAGTTATGGGATTGAAAACATAGAAAATATAACTAATGTTGATGATAATAGAAAGACAGATGTGTGTATGGATATAGATAGACAGATAAACAGAGACTAGACAGACAGAGAGATTGGGAGACTGAAAAGGAAACCATATTTACAGTTTGTGGAGCTGCGTTTGTAAAGCGCGTGTTGGGAAAAATAATCGACAGTCTTGAACGAGAGAGAGAGAGAGAGAGAGAGAGAATGACATATATATGACATTCCTATACACATGTCACGGAGAAATATTGACCTTATAAAAGTAATCAGAAAATAGTGAAGCGCTAGAACCACTTGATAAGACAAGTAACCAATAAGACGAGTCGACTATCCAACTAATAAGACAGGCATCCAATAAGAAGTGTCGAAGGACCAGCCAGTAATAAGACAAGCAACCAATAAGAGGAGTCGGCGGTCAACTTCATAACCAACCAATAAGGGTCGTTGGTTCGCCTGATAACACAATACAACCAAAATGGCGGTGAAATTACTGTGATACTTTCGCGAAATTTTATGCGTTCTCAGTTACGTGGGGAAAATATTTCCCATAAGAGCTCTTGAGAATTCAGGCCCGGGGATATAGCCAAGATGTGTCGACCACAAATTAGATCCTGACTTAGAATTTTTTTGGAGATTATGTCTATATGTCTCGTAACTTAAAGATATTTACTCTCCTATCAACACAAAAAGAGAGAGAGAGAGAGAGCAAAAAACAGATGTGTTCGTCCTCCTTAGCAACAAGAGCTTCTTGCGGTAGAAGTAAATATTACGAAGTCCTGTGGTACACAAACCATTATTAAAAGTGTTGGTAGATACAGTGCATCATCGCTACAAATGCACAAAAATTAGCTAACGGGAAAGACTGTTCCTAAGTAAACAAACGTCTGAGAGAGGTGCTAATACGAAAACAGTACGATATAAAAAAATAATAATCAGGTAAATAATAACACATGTATAAGTCTTGAAATTGACAACACTGTATTGACAACACGCGGAACACGATAGTAGTACTTGGCAACTTTACGGCGCTGGTTTTAGGGCGGTTCAGGGCTCAGTCTACCCCAGGAGTTGGAAGATGGAGTGTGTACGTTAATTTCAGACCACCATGGCTGCGCCATGAGTGATTGGCCCATAAAATGTTTTATTGGAATTTAAAATTTCGCGCATCTTGTGTTGATCTGCATTTTTTTTTTTTTTTTGCGTTTCACATACTTTATTTTTCAACCGTTCGTTATTTAGATTGCTAAGTTCACGCTGGGGCGCCGCTTTTTTGCGAAAGGTATCAGCTTTGATCCGACACACACACACACACACACACACACACATATATATATATATATATATATATATATATATATATATATATATATATATATATATATATATATATATATATATATATATATATATATATATATACTGTATATATATATATATATATATATATATATATATATATATATATATATATATATATATATATATATATATATATATATATATATATATATATATATATATATATATATATATATATATATAGTGCAGATAAACAAGCATTACCCATTAAACACAAACAACAAAAGCGTGACTGTCAATTCCCTGAGAGGTTTCAATAGGTCCGCCCAGGAGCCGCCCAACACAAGACTGTCAATACTGATTATTTGTCCAAGTCTTCTCCTCTCCACTGAAGAAACGACAAGTTGCAGCTGCTTGGGTTCAATGATAGTTTATACCGAAGGAGTAAAACTATATATATATATATATATATATATATATATATATATATATATATATATATATATATATATATATATGTATATATATATATATATAGTGCAGATAAACAAGCATTACCCATTAAACACAAACAACAAAAGCGTGACTGTCAATTCCCTGAGAGGTTTCAATAGGTCCGCCCAGGAGCCGCCCAACACAAGACTGTCAATACTGATTATTTGTCCAAGTCTTCTCCTCTCCACTGAAGAAACGACAAGTTGCAGCTGCTTGGGTTCAATGATAGTTTATACCGAAGGAGTAAAACTTTATTTTTTTTTTTTAAGATTCAAATATTTGTATATTTCCTGATTTTCTGAGGACTATTGTCGCTTTTGGTCGTTTCTCGTCCTATTTGCATTAGTTCACATTACTTACATATTTTTGTTTTTCATTCACATTTGAATATATTTCGAAAAATATTGCTCTTGGGTGTGATGCAAATTAGGTCCAGTTTCATGTTTAGCCCACGATAATGTGGAATGCCACATTTGGGGTAATGATCAGTTTTTTTCCTACGGCTGGACAATGTTGTTGTTATTTTTCCATTACTATTAAGGTTTGTTTTGTTTTTTTTTACGTTTAGAAGGGGTAATTTTAGCATTGAATAAAAGGGTTATTTCATGGTTGGATAAGAGGTTCTGTACTCACTAATAGTTTTTTTTAGGGATGGATAATATATTGTTGTAGTCATATTAAATATGTTTGGGGAAGGACAAGAGGGTTCACGATTAGGTAAAAAAAAACTAAAAACATGTATCAGTAAAAGAGGTGTTTTGGTTAACATAAGAGGGTGTCAAAATTACGCTGATGAGGCTACTTAAAGAACCATCTGTTTATATCTGTTTTATAGAAAGGGAAAAACTCATTATTTCTGAGATTAATTATGTGATTTTTCTTGTGTACGATGGCTTAATCTTATGAGTACTGCGTTATTGTACTCACGGAGATAAGCCATCGTATTCAAAGGGATATCGTACATAAGGGATTAAATTTTATACTCATGGGGTTAAGTCGTTTATTCAGGCGGCAAAGATAACTTGTTCAATGGACGGATTCATAGTAGTCAGGAGAAAGGACATAATACCTTATCGTTGCTAAGAAGTGTCATCTCATTACCAGCATCATACTGAGTCCATGACACAGTTGCCTCGTGACCACAGCACCAGTCATGAACTATATTGACTGTCGACTTATCCAAGTTGATCAAAGGTACGTCCACTGACCCGTAGAGTGAGTCAGCCCAAATATCTTACTCGTTGACACGGTTATAATGTCAGTCACCCATCACGATGACAGGCTGTTGACACCAAAGCGATCTCATACTTCTAAGCCGCAAGAAAAACATGTTTTGAGTCAAACGTAATCTACCATAATACGCTGTTGAGGGAAGAGAGAGGGCCTAGCGTCTACAATAGCACTTGACAGATGTTATTGCTGCTCCAAAAGTGGATATAATGTTTGTTTAAATAATTCTCCGTAGTCTCTGCCTCATTAACATATACAACAGGAATACCACTATACAAAAGGCACATTGTCCAGTGTGGTATCTTTGGTGTACCAGATAATACTGTAGTATACTAAGGCATCCATTATATTATACTCTACCTCTTAGGGATGTAATAGCCACAGAGAGGAGAACTGAGATGTATAAAGAAATTTAACTTCAAATAGAAGACAGACAGCTGGGAAATAGATTTATCTTCACTTCAATTTGTTTTAACTCAAGTGGATGGATTGGTGGACAGATGGAGGGAGGCAGAGAGGGAGGTTGGGATGTAGGCCGGGAAAAAAGGTAGAATGGGAGAGCGATGTGGAGGACGGAGTAAGGGAAGTAGAGAAGGGGGGTGGGAGGGAGGAAAAGAGGACATCAACATGAAAGTGATCGCCCCTACAGTAAAAACAGCTTTACAGAAATAAATCACTGTAATAAATCCTTCGCCATAAGGATTTTTGCGTCAGTTTTAGATATCAAAACAAATGGCAGACCTGAATATTACAGACTCAGTTGCCGCCACCCCTCCCGCACGAGATGTAGCCCTCCACACATGCAACACCCGTGGACGACCCTACCGATCCCGTAATGGGGCGTGTGAAAACTAATAAACATTATAGCTATACGTTCTAAAATTTACGGAGTAGTAATCAATATTGGGAAATGAGAGGTGTGTAAAAGGAAAAAATGAAAAGGTATTAGATTCCACGAGCAAATTAAAACTGATTAGAAAGTAATCAGAAAGTGTTCCTTCCGACGTCGTGCAGACGCGGTGACCTAAAATAAAAAGAAAAGACACGGGAGATGAGAGGAACAGGAAAGTCATAAAAAAGGAAGATTGGTGAGAGGAACTTTGGCAAACGCTTTTATGATACTTTGAGCGATAAGGAAAGACTCGGCTGAGTTGTCTAGAACGGAGGTGAAAGTTTTGATTGAGGAGGAAGATGACCAAGGTAGAGCAGCTGAGGTGACGTACAGGTGCTACCAAGACTACACAATATGGGGAGTCACCCTTCGTTACTTAGAAATCAACCTAATTCTCTGTGAATTACTCGTTGTAAGAATACACATAGAAGATAAAAGGAGAGATAAAGAGGCATAAATAGTGCAGGAATATGTCCCACATATTATGCAATAATTCAACCTGGAACCAAAGCTAACTAAATCTCCTTTCTAAGGCATCAGATGAGGGGAAAAATTACTTGGTATATATTCCACTGGTGATGGTAAAGTGAAGCCCTAAGGAACCAAATATAATTGGGTATATATTTCCCAGGGACGAACATCGTAGGTCAAGCCAATAAAAAGGACAACTTCTTGGGCCGAGGGAAGACTGAGGTATTGGTAATAGAGCGTAAAATTTGATAATACAGGATGGTTGGGTGAAGCCATTAAGGCAAACTCGTAAGACCAATAATATAGTCATTAGTTTAAATCTGTATGAATAGAGGATCCGTTTTTATAGTCAGTCTTATTTTTTGTTGTAAAGTGTGACTTTTGCAGACCATAATATTATTTCTTTAAATTGATTAGTTTATAGACTATTTCTATGCGTGATAAACAAGATCCGGTATAGTTAGAAACGTTTGACCAGTGTGTACGCCACTTTACTCCTTAGTGTGTGCTGTGGTAGAGAAGGAGGTGAGGAAAAGTGCTGTGGTAGAGAAGGAGGTGAGGAGAAGTGATGTGGTAGAGGAGGTGAGGAAAAGTGCTGTGGTAGAGAAGGAGGTGAGGAGAAGTGATGTGGTAGAGAAGGAGGTGAGGAGAAGTGCTGTGGTAGTGAAATATATCAGAATACATGACAGCAAGAGAGAGTCATCCATCAAGTGGGTCACAAACTTGGATTTTGACACTGTACACTTTATTGTAAACACGGCTCCTACGTCATAATAAAACATACAAAAAAAAACGTAAATTATCCCTCACAATACTCGAAATTAATTGAATTCTTTCTCTAGTTTTACTCGCCAGGGGAACATCTTGGGCCCTTGATTTCACCAACTGGCTCATACAAACTTACTTTCTTACTCACCAATTGATTAAGTAAACGAATATTCTACAGGTGTATATAAATACGTCCGTCATCAATATTATCACGGATAGAGTAGATAAAGATAAGGAAGATAGGAACTTATGGTAAAGATATAAACAAAACAATAAGACGGTGTATGTATATAGAACTTATAAAAGAAAAGTGCAACGATATTGTTTTGGTTATGTTCGTATGTTGGTTTATATTTCCCTACGATATTTTATTTTATATTATATCGTTTGCAGATACAAGGAGACAGAAAATGACAGATATATTAATTTAAATACACACAGGTATAATTAAGCACTAATAAACATCTTTTTAAACACACGTAGTTATTCCTATAAAAAAAATCTACTGTTTTTTTTATTATCTATATGACTTCAAGTGTCTTCATCAACTACACGGTGCCTCAGGAGGAAACAGTGTCGGGTGTTTTGTGCTCGGCTCTTCACCTGTCAACACCCAGCGTGGCTTCTACATGAACGAAGCCAAACATAACATTGACTATAACAACATATCAGTAACTATAGATAGATGTTCGGTTAGAGCTCCATAATTACAGGTAAAATGATGAACACGCCATGCAGGTTTTATAATGACTGACAACACAAGGCTTGGTGGACGTAGAGTAGTTATTTATGAATATATGTATTTATCGCTATTGGTGTTTAGAAAAACTGCTTACACAACCGTAGTGCTTATTACTGTCCATAACA
Source organism: Homarus americanus (assembly GCF_018991925.1). NCBI lineage: Eukaryota > Metazoa > Arthropoda > Malacostraca > Decapoda > Nephropidae > Homarus > Homarus americanus. The sequence goes on from NW_024746161.1 coordinate 6,093,491, forward strand.
CGTACGGCATTGATTGTTTATTGAGTTGAATCAAATTTACACCCTATTGTTCATGTTACACACATGTGAACCTCTGACAGTGTAAAGATTCGTGTTCCTACATTAGTCAATATTTTTTTACTCACATAAGTTGTATCTGTCATAAATTGCTTGTCTTCTCCAACACATACAGGTAAACTAAGGGCAAGCACTGCTCTACGTCCCATGGAGTGTGTCAATCTACGAGCGACGACTGGATAAACACTGGGAAGACTCAGCATTATGCCCTCATAAATAATCCCAATGAAATGAAGTGAAGTTCAACCTAAAACAGTCTAAGGTTTGTTTCACGGGGTAAAACACGAGTGTAATCCTTCAAAGAGACTCCAAAGTCAGTGATGCAATACAATTTCGACTGTCGCTGAAGGGAGTCTGTTTTTTTTTCCGTTAACTAAACAATCACACTGTTTGCGTCCACCTGGGATATTATTATTTAGTGATAAGTAATTACTAATTTCACGTAATTCCTTTAGAAGTGTGTATATTCACTTAACACCTGTAAGACTTTAGAAGGACTCTCTCTCTCTCTCTCTCTCTCTCTCTCTCTCACCACCAGTAAGAGAAGCATCATCAGGTCCTAACTCTCTCTTTATCACTCATTCTTTCTCCTCCTTCTCTTTTGATTTTTCGCTGCTCACAGGAAAACTACCATTTCTCCGCCCGGTATTGGTAGTTTAACTTCGACTTAATGAGCCGCCAGAGAGAGAGAGAGAGAGAGAGAGAGAGAGAGAGAGAGAGAGAGAGAGAGAGAGAGAGAGAGAGAGAGAGAGAGAGAGAGAGAGAGAGAGAGAGAGAGAGAGAGAGAGAGAGAGAGAGAGAGAGAGAGAGAGAGAGAGAGAGAGGAGAGAGAGAGAGAGAGAGAGAGAGAGAGAGAGAGAGAGAGAGAGAGAGAGAGAGAGAGAGAGTAATACAATAGTCCAGGCAGAAGGTGGAAGATGAGAACATCACCACCACCACCACAACATTACATCCACTACACGGGTGCTTATCGTAGCTCAACTCACCAGTTTATGACAAAGTTACTCACTATGAACGCATTACACTGGACGCTAAGAGCTTTATGGTTCACATAAAGGAGTTATGAATTACTGATTTATGAGGCAATAAATTTAATCATTGATTCTTTGTGGGGAAAAATTGCTGTAATGTATTTCATTTCACAATCATCCATATTTATAGGATATATTTTCCAGTTCTTAAAATATTATGTTCAGCGATTCTTTCCGTAGTGGAACAATAACATCCCTTTTGTTACGACCGTGTCGTATTTTTTCTATTTTTTTTTTTATATATAACCTGCTCCCATATTCCATATTATTCCTGTAATGATGTGTTAAATTTACTATTATATATTCTAGTCACCTTACCCTGTGCTGTTAAGGTTTTAACTGTCATTATTTGTTCAAGCCCATCTTATTTCTTTATTTTGTATTGTAACCAGCATTCTTTGTTCTCTAACGACCATCTGCATCGTTAAACGACCCACCGGCGGGTCGCGTGGCGGGAGCCGACCTTATATATAGGACCCACCAACTGACTTGAGTCAGTTCAGTCCTCTTGTCATACAGTCCACAAGCTTTGAGTGACACTTGTTACTTATTCTTAATTTATTTGTGTTGTTCCTGTCGCCACCAATGTGGTATATCTATGTGAGTACCTATTTATGTCTCTGTTTGTGTCCATCAGTATTTGCTTAGTTGTATTCAAGTAATTCAGTGTTGTTTCACGTTAGTTAATTTCAGTGATAGTTTTTATATGTTTATGCAGTGTTAACGTAATCCAATGCTTTATTTTTATTCTTTTGATGTTTCGATGTTTTGTATCATTTGTGTCTTAAAGGTTTCGATGGTGAATCAATTTGTTGTGACAGCCTACGAGGCTCTTTATTGTGTTAATATTTAATCAATTAAATTCTTAAAGGTTTACTTTATTTATTTTTATTCTCTTTTAATTTACTTCACGTTTTGTTTGGTTACGCCTAGAACCTGGATATTTAAGTAAATTAAGAGACGGCGTAACACTTTATGTATGCGTAAGTAAATGTGTATTTGTGTATGTGTGAATAATATATATACGTATATATGTGTGTGAAAATGCTTCTTTGTTTGAGTAAGCGTTCTATGTGTCTATTGGAACTTGTTCTTCTGACTATAACAATTAAATCGGTGTTGATGTTCAAAGAGGAAGTAATCTGTCTATGCCTAAGTTTTCCTCACACACACCAAAAAAAATTGTAACTAAACGAAAACCACGATAAACAAGACCCTATCCACCAGCTAATGATGTCTGCTGAATAACATACATAATTAACTTCAACATTAATACAAATACTCCCTGCCACAAGGATCCTCTAATTGGCCTCTTGAGGATCTATCACGAACCAAACTCTCCCCACAAAAGTTTGGATAATATGAAAAAGAAAATAATGACATTTTTTACATAGAGAGGATTACAGAAGATGTCAGAACCATAGAGGACTCAGGCTGATGAAGCACTACTTACAGGGAGGAATATTAATTTACGATAGGAAAGTTTTAAACGTCGAGACAGAAGGATGACATCTGAGAGCCAATCAACATGAAGGAGTTCTGAAGCTACGACTGGGACCATTCAAGTAGAAAAATAATTAGAAGGTGGCGGGTGTGAGGACTGGAGTGGTGAGCAATGTGGTGGTTGTGGGGACTGGAGTGATGGTGCGGAGTGTGGTGGGTGTGAGGAGTGTGGTGGGTGTGAGGACTGAAGTGATGGTGAGCAGTGTGGTGGTTGTGAGGACTGGAGTGATGGTGAGGAGTGTGGTGGTTGTGAGGAGTATAGTGTGACGTGAGGAGTGGAGTGAGGGAGGCATTACACAGCCTGAGTGGAGACGTGAAGACTTGAAGGAGGTGGAGGTTGGTGGGAGAGTCGGCAGATGTTACTCTCTCTCTCTCTCTCTCTCTCTCTCTCTCTCTCTCTCTCTCCTTGTATCTCACACCATATATCATTTTCCATTTCTCTTTAGACAGAGAGACAGACAAACAGAGACAGACAGACAGACAGACAGAGAAACAGAGACACAGAGAGGACGCCAGATGGTGATAAAGGTGACACATGGAGGTAATTATAAACCCCTATAGCCTGTCACGTCGCCAGGTGTTGGGGTGGGATGATTGATGGAGTGAGGCAGGTACAGAGGAGGAGGAGGAGAGGAGGAGGAGGAGGAGGAGGAGGAGGAGGAGGAGGAGGAGGAGGAGGAGGAGGAGGAGGTGGAGGAGGAGGAGGAGGAGGAGGAGGAGGAGGAGGAGGAGGAGGAGGAAAGGGGAGGAAGAGGAGGAAGGAGGAGGAGGAGGAAAGGGAGGAAGAGGAGGAAGGAGGAAGAAAAGGAGGAAGAGGAGGAGGAAGAAAAGGAGGAAGAAGAAGAGGAGGAGGAGGAGGAGGAAAAGGAGGAAAAGGAGGAAGAGTAGGAAAAGGAGGAATTGGAGGAGGAGGAAGAGGAGGAAGAAAAGGAGGAAGAAGAGGAGGAGGAGGAGAAGGAGAAGGAGGAGGAAGGAGTGGAGGAGGAGGAGGAGGAGGAGGAGGAGGAAGAGAAGGATGGGAGTGATAGTCTTGATTTTGTCACCTTGACCATTCATTCAACTCCGTTACTAATACTAATAATTGTCTAGCTATGACCCTGAGAGTACTGTCCAGCCAACACTTTGAGAGAACTGCCCAGCCACCACCCAAAGAGTACTGTCCAGCCAACACTTTGAGAGAACTGCCCAGCCACCACACCAAAGAGTACTGTCCAGCCATCACTCTGAGAGAACTGTCCAGCCACCACCCAAAGAGTACTGTCCAGCCATCACTCTGAGAGAACTGTCCAGCCACCACTCCAAAGAGTACTGTCCAGCCATCACTCTGAGAGAACTGTCCAGCCACCACCCAAGAGCACTGTCCAGCCATCACAGAGAACTGCCCAGCCACATCACCAAAGAGTACTGTCCAGCCATCACTCTAGTGAACTGGCCAGCCCCCCTCACCCAAAGAGCACTGTCCAGCCACCACCCAAAGAGTGTCCAGCCACCCAGCTCCCAACTCCAAAGAGTACTGTCCAGCCCCCACCCAAAGAGTACTGTCCAGCCTCAAAAAGAGTACTGTCCAGCCCCCCACCCAAAGAGTACTGTCCAGCCCCCCAAAGAGTACTGTCCAGCCCCCACCCAAAGAGTACTGTCCAGCCCCCACCCAAAGAGTACTGTCCAGCCCCCACCCAAAGAATACTGTCCAGCCCCCCACCCAAAGAGTACTGTCCAGCCCCCACCCAAAGAGTACTATCCAGCCACCACCTAAATCTACAATACCACCCAAAATCTCTCATATATATTACAAATTAAAGTTTAAGCGTTTTTATTAAGTTTATTAATTTCTGATGAAGTTATTAACATCCATAATTTTTGTTCGAAGTGATTATAAATTCTGAAGTTACCCTTCATAAAGATGAGTGGTGGGTTAAAGTTTTCTCTAATAATGTATGATGTGTTTGGGCAGGTTAGGTCCCTCCCCCCCCCCTCCCCCCCGCCCTTCCCCCTCCCGCTAGCTGATTCACCCACCATACTTTTACCATGATTAATTATGGTAATTTTTATCTCTATGAAGGAGGGTTCATTAGTGGAGGGAGAGAAGGCGACACAAGTTGGTCTCTTGGTGTTAATTTGGAGAGAGAGAGAGAGAGAGAGAGAGAGAGAGAGAGAGAGAGAGAGAGAGAGAGAGAGAATAAACGTTTTCGAAGTCGTGGTTGAGTGGAATGAAAATATTTTGCTAAATATATTATTGACCTGCTTTTAAGTGGGTTCAGAAAGAGATGTTCCAAATGCATCAAGTTTTAATGTCATATATCAAGCATCTCTCTCTCTCTCTCTCTTGTTTATTGCCTCATAAACAAAGGTTATATTAGCGACTCTCCGGGGCTAACAGCGAGTGAACTTTATATTCATGTGTCTTATCGAATCAGAAAAATTTTAAATCAGATTTTTAAACAATAAAAGAAAATCATAATATCATATATATATATATATATATATATATATATATATATATATATATATATATATATATATATATATATATATATATATATATATATATATATATATATATATATATATATATATATATCTTATTGGTTAATTACATATAAATAATGATGATAGACAAATAATGCCGTAAACATCACAGCTGATCACCTCCAGGTAATGAAGGTAATGAACCCTGACTGAGTCACACCTGCTAGCTCTCACGAGTATATTATTAATAATAATTCAAGTAATTCACTGTGTGTGTGTGTGTGTGTGTGTATGTGTGTGTGTTTAGATACACAAAATGGACGTCTATAAAAGTTCCTGTACTAGAGTACGTTAGACCATAAACAAACATCGCCATATATTAACAAAACAGGACCACCGGTATGATGGATCAACCCTCACCAGTATACCACACACCCACCTTGGTGCTTCACATATCCTTCTTTTTTGTAAATTTTGTGATAATACAGAAGTTGGTTCTATAGTGATTTTTTTTTTATTTAATAGAAATGATTGAGCGGTGATTTATTTTGTGAGAACAAATTAGACTTGGGCCTGGGAGAAACGGTTGTTGTTTTTGTGACAATTGTAATCCGATTCACAATTCAAAGTACGGACACCACAACAATATAACACAACACGTATACCTTGGTCATAGTAGCAGGTAGGACTTACTTATAGTTGTGAGAAAGAAGGAGATAGCATTAGAAATACCCTATGGAGTTTGGACCACAGTTCTGTATATTGGTAAGTTATAATTCTGACTGACACACACACACACACACACACACACACACACACACACACACACACACACACACACACACACACACGCACGCACGCACGCACGCACACGTATATAATCATTAGTTAATTTAGGTTAATTAATGCACTTTGGACTAGACTCATAAACTAACAAAATCCATGAACGATCACCATCACATTACAGTAGGTTCATAACTGTCAAGTCCACAATATGTGACACCTTTTCCAAAATGTTGTTAACCAAATCCTCTTATTTTTTCCTCCCGGTAACAAACTGTTATTAAGTATACGAGAGATGCTTTGACGACGGCGAGTCCATTAAGGTTATGTTATTCAGATTCTTATTATGTTTAGGTCATCTGAATATTTCCGCGTTACTCCAGTGTGATGAAAATTATACTATTAAGCAGAGGAGGAAGATCTATGAGAGACTATAAATAACTAAACATCTTTTTTATAGAAGTAACAGATGCTTCTATTCTTTGGTTACATAAAAAGAGAAGTACAGTATTTATTTTTTTTTTCGCTCACTAATGTAATGTCTACCTCCTGGATCACCAGCTTCTCTCCAGTTCTAATACCTAACACGGCAACAGTTCAGATCTTTACTCTATTATCTTCCTCTAACATCACTATCTTTCCATTCTTCATGTCATTACCACATACACTCGATACCAATTATTCCTTATCCATTCAGTGATGTCGTGGACTATCTTCCATATTTTTCCTCAGCCTACAACTTTACCACTAACCGTACATCAAATATCCGCGCTGCTTCTTATATAATGTGCATGGGGACAGTACTTCCAGATATGCTTGGAGATCGCGTGAAAGCTTCTATTATAACACCATCATTATCCTCACGCGCTGGTATTGCGAAGTACAATGTTGCTGTTATGATACATACATTCACGTGGTTAAGGCAGAGTGTATACATTTTTCTGACCCACTCTGTATGTATAAATATTGACACGTGATAAAACTATACCGGGGTCAGGTTATAAAAGTAGTAAACCACGACACAGAAAAAAAATCGTATGAAGATTATGTTGTTTTACGGGATGATTGGTTACATATTAGTTGTCATTACACAAGATCACAGGACTTTTGTTAATAAGTTACTATTAATGAGAGCAGCACTGCCTTACTAAGTGCTCTCTCTCTCTCTCCACCTGACACGATAAATGGATGTTATTCTCTTAATATAACGTCTTGGTGGGCTCTCCCTAACCCACTGGTGTTAAGTGATGGGAACGATGAAGGTAACTGGTGCAGGAGACTTGTTAACATGATAGATAAAGTAGGTAACTGGTTCAAGATGTAATTATCTAAGAATATTCCTACTGAAGGAACAACACCAAGGTTATGTATACTTTTTACTCCACAATCAAATACAGTTAAGAAACAAGTAAACGTTGGGAGACATGTTATCACAGCTGAGAGCTTCCACCCACTTCCTCATAAGCTGTTTATTATCCTCTTAATACCTGGTAAGATTATCACAAAATTGAGAATATAGGATGAGTTAATTAAGTTATGAATACCGACATTACCTGATAACAACCTGGCCGGGGTCAGGGACTAACAGGTTAATTATTACTTAATGGTTATCATCACAACAAAGATATTTACACCTGGCTGACTCCACAGCGTAACACCAGAGGTTCACAGTCGAGTGACTTACAGTATGTGTTTATGAATATTACCAAGGTGTATATGATTGCAATTATAACTTATATGATCATGTTTTTTCATATACCTGTACTTATAAACTTCATCGTATTAAAAAGTAGGTCCCTTAGGTGAGGCAGCACTGTGGCCGGCAATGCACTCGATCGTCTTCACTGCCCAAACAACAAAGTAAGGTACCCATATACTGTACATATGGGTGACAATAATGTTTGTGTTCTGTGTTCTTATAATATTCATAATGTTACTAAGGTGTATATTTTTGTGTTTGTGTTCCTTGTTATGCGCTTCCTTGTATCATTCATTGTAACTCACAGTAAATCATGATCCTCAACCCTTACGAACGCTAATTCCTCGTACACTTCCGAGTTACTGAGAGTTCAATGGTTTGTTCTGCTCTACCTAAGACTGTAGTGAGCTGAGTGTCGCTTGTTACCTTCACCATCTCCAGGAAACACCATTCATAAGGTAAGAGCTTCCCTTACTGATCAAGTCCGCCACACTAGTACATGACACCCACTCATAGACAACACGTGCTACTTCCTGACTGTCGTGGCTATGTTACTCTCACTCTCCCTTACTGGTACGGCTGTTACTGTCACACACCCTGACTAGCATGGCTGTGTTACTGTCCCATACCCTGACTGGCGTAGCTGCGTTGCTGTCACACTCCCTGACTGGCATGCCTGTGTTATTATGACATATCTACTATTTGATAGGTTATACATCTATGACTATGTAACGAGAGACTTGACCTTGTGTGGTTGTAGACACAGTGAGGGTCTTTGTGTTATATCTACTTCCGCCTTGTGTTTCATCACATATAAGAAAAACTTGCAATAAAACACTTCTCCTTTGTTAGTGTCAGAGGTGTCTTGAATATTACATATCTAATTGTATGTTTTTGTCCCGTTTAAGGAAACATAAAGTCGAATTGTGATGTTGAGAAGATAAGGATACACATAAATATAATCTAGTTGGTGTAATTACATGGAGGAAGTCTATTGATTACCAGGTGCTCTGTAATTATCCATGTGACGACTGAATAATTACCCTCTAAAAACGCTTAATTGCTTCAGTTATAAGAAATTTTATTGCTCTATGACATGGAACATCAGACCATTTAAGACAACCACTCACCCTCACCTCATCACATTTGTCTGAAAAGATTTACCATATTAAAAACCCGAAACAGTTTTATAAGAGATGAAAACTATAGGAAGAAAAAAGTAGAAAATTAAACTGAATTTTACTTCATGGTTTTTTTTTCTTACATCAGAACCAACATTTCAGTCGGTGGAAAGTCTCACTATCAAGACCATTCCTCCCCGATATGTCCCAGGAGCTTCACTTAGGCAAATGTCACAAAATAACTCAAAAGGCTGATAACCTCCGACTGCGGGACACCACTTAGGGATATTGCCTGTACAGCTCGTAGTGCTAGGGATTATAAGTTATGTAATGTGAGGGATGAGTTACGTCCTGTTTTATAACCAACTCTCTCTCTCTCTCTCTCTCTCTCTCTCTCTCTCTCCAAAAATGTAATATAGAAAAGCAGGCGATATAGAACTTACTGTACTGTATACACGATGAAAATTTTGAATGTTCGAGAAGATATATTTCAATAGTATGATGTGTTATGTGTAATGCGATGATTAAACTCCCACGTGTACTTGACCTGTTGTTTGAGTAGCAGTAATAAGTCTCCGGAAATTGGGTGGGATGAGAACATACGAACATTTACATAGATGAACGTAATACAAAAAAATTAGTTATTAACATCAGTCCTAACCTAACCTAACTTAACCTCCACTGTATTGTACAATTACATCTTTTACCTTCACTTGTGTTACGGACAGAAACAAATTATTATTATTATTATTGTTATTGTTATTATTGTTGTTGTTGTTATTATTGTTGTTGTTGTTATTATTGTTGTTGTTGTTGTTGTTATTATTGTTGTTGTTGTTATTATTGTTGTTGTTGTTATTAATGCATCTAG